>NC_052155.1:42038247-42293606 GCF_902713615.1 Scyliorhinus canicula | reverse complement strand
GCTGGGTCGGGGAATGGTGGTTGGGCTGGGGGGGAGTTGTGGTTGGGCTGGGGGAGGAGTGGTGGTTGGGCTGGGGGGGAGTGGTGGTTGGGCTGGGGGGGAGTGGTGGTTGGGCTGGTGGGGAGTGGTGGTTGGGCTGGGGGGGTTGGTGGTTCGGCTGGGGGAGGAGTGGTGGTTTAGCTGTGGAGGAGTGGTAGTTGGGCTGGGGGGGGGAGTGGTGGTTGGGCTGGGGGGAGGAGTGGTGGTTGGGCTGGGGGGGAGTGGTGGTTGGGCTGGGGGGGTGGTGGTTCGGCTGGGGGAGGAGTGGTGGTTTACTTGGGGGGGGGAGAGTGGTGGTTTAGTTGGGGGGGGAGTGGTGGTTGGGCTGGGGGGAGTGGTGGTTTAGTTGGGGGGGGGAGTGGTGGTTGGGCTGGGGGGGTGGTGGTTGGGCTGGTGGGGGGGGTGGTGGTTGGGCTGGTGGGGTGTGGTGGGGCTGGGGGGGGAGCGGTGGTTGGGCTGGTGGGAGGTGGTGGGGCTGTGGGGGGGAGTGGTGGTTGGGTTGGGGGGGGAGTGGTGGTTGGGTTGGGGGGGGAGTGGTGGTTGGGCTGGGGGGGAGTGGTGGTTTAGTTGGGGGGGGGAGTGGTGGTTTAGCTGGGGGGAGGTGGGGGGGAAGTGGTGGTTGGGCTGGGGGGGGGAGTGGTGGTTCAGTGGGGGGGGAGTGATGGTTTAGCTGGGGGCGGGAGTGCTGATTGGGCTGGGGGAGGGAGTGCTGATTGGGCTGGGGGAGGAGTGCTGATTGGGCTGGGGGAGGGAGTGCTGATTGGGCTGGGGGGGGAGTTGTGGTTGGGCTGGGGGGGGAGTGGTGGTTGGGCTGGGGGAGGAGTGGTGGTTGGGCTGGGGGGGGGAGTGGTGGTTGGGCTGGGGGGGGAGTGGTGGTTGGGCTGGGGGGGTGGTGGTTGGGCTGGGGGGGAGTGGTGGTTGGGCTGGGGGGGAGTGGTGGTTGGGCTGGGGGGGAGTAGTGGTTGGGCTGGGGGGGTGGTGGTTGGGCTGGGGGGGAGTGGTGGTTTAGCTGCGGAGGAGTGGTAGTTGGGCTGGGGGGGGGGGGAGTGGTGGTTGGGCTCGGGGGAGGAGTGGTGGTTGGGATGGGGGGAGAGTGGTGGTTGGGCTGGGGGGGGAGTGGTGGTTTAGCTGGGGGAAGTGGTGGTTTAGTTGGGGGGGGGGGAGTGGTGGTTGGACAGGGGGCGGAGTGGTGGTTTAGCTGGGGGGAGGTGGGGGGATGGTGGTTGGGCTGGGGGGGAGTGGTGGTTTAGTTGGGGGTGGAGTGGTGGTTGGGCTGGGGGGTTGGTGGTTGGGCTGGGGGGGGAGTGGTGGTTGGGCTGGGGGGGGGGAGTGGTGGTTGGGCTGGGGGGGTGGTGGTTCGGCTGGGGGAGGAGTGGTGGTTTAGTTGGGGGGGAGTGGTGGTTTAGCTGGGGGGTGAGTGGTGGTTGGGCTGGGGGGGGAGTGGTGGTTTAGCTTGGGGGGGGGAGTGGTGGTTGGGCTGGGGGAGCAGTGGTGGTTTAGTTGGGGGGGGAGTGGTGGTTTAGCTGGGGGGGGAGTGATGGTTGGGCTGGGGGGAGTGGTGGTTGGGCTGGTGGGGAGGTGGTGGGGCTGGGGGGGAGTGGTGGTTGGGCTGGGGGGGGAGTGGTGGTTTAGCTGTGGGGGAGTGGTGGTTGGGCTGGGGGGGAGTGGTGGTTTAGCTGGGGGAGGAGTGGTGGTTTAGCTGGGGGGGGAGTGGTGGTTGGGCTGGGGGGGTGGTGGTTGGGCTGGGGGGGTGGTGGTTTAGCTGGAGGATGAGTTGTGGTTGGGCTGGGGGGGGTGGTGGTTGGGCTGGTGGGGGGGTGGTGGTTGGGCTGGGGGGAGTGGTGGTTGGGCTGGGGGGAGTGGTGGTTGGGCTGGGGGGGGGTGGTGGTTGGGCTGGTGGGGGGGTGGTGGTTGGGCTGGTGGGGGGTGGTGGTTGGGCTGGTGGGGGGGGGTGGTGGTTTAGCTGGAGGAGGAGTGGTGGTTGGGCTGGTGGGGAGGTGGTTGGGCTGGGGGGGAGTTGTGGTTAGGCTGGGGGAGGTGTGGTGGTTGGGCTGGGGGGGAGTGGTGGTTGGGCTGGGGGGGAGTGGTGGTTGGGCTGGGGGGGTGGTGGTTGGGCTGGGGGGGTGGTGGTTGGGCTGGGGGGGAGTGGTGGTTGGGCTGGGGGGGAGTGGTGGTTTAGCTGGGGGCGGGAGTGCTGATTGGGCTGGGGGAGGGAGTGCTGATTGGGCTGGGGGAGGGAGTGCTGATTGGGCTGGGGGGGAGTGGTGGTTGCGCTGGGGGGGGAGTGGTGGTTTAGCTGGGGGAGGGAGTGCTGATTGGGCTGGGGGAGGGAGTGCTGATTGGGCTGGGGGAGGGAGTGCTGATTGGGCTGAGGGAGGGAGTGCTGATAGGGCTGGGGGGGAGTGATGGTTGCGCTGGGGGGGGAGTGGTGGTTTAGCTGGGGGCGGGAGTGCTGATTGGGCTGGGGGAGGGAGTGCTGATTGGGCTGGGGAGGGACTGCTGATTGGGCTGGGGGGGGAGTGGTGGTTGGGCTGGGGGGGAGTGGTGGTTGCGCTGGGGGGGGAGTGGTGGTTTAGCTTGGGGGGGGGGAGTGGTGGTTGGGCTGGGGGAGCAGTGGTGGTTTAGTTGGGGGGGGGGAGTGGTGGTTTAGCTGGGGGGGGAGGATGGTTGGGCTGGGGGGAGTGGTGGTTGGGCTGGTGGGGAGGTGGTGGGGCTGGGGGGGAGTGGTGGTTTAGCTGGGGGAAGTGGTGGTTGGGCTGGGGGAGGAGTGGTGGTTGGGCTGGGGGAGGAGTGGTGGTTTAGCTGGAGGAGGAGTTGTGGTTGGGCTGGTGGGAGGTGATGGGGCTGGGGGGGCTAGTGGTGGTTGGGTTGGGGGAGAGTTGTGGTTGGGTTGGGGGGGGTAGTGGTGGTGGGCTGGGGGGAGGTGGGGGGGAAGTGGTGGTTCGGTTGGGGGGGAGTGGTGGTTTAGTTGGGGGGGACTGGTGGTTGGGCTGGGGGGGAGTGGTGGTTTAGCTGGGGGGGAGTGCTGATTGGGCTGGGGGGAGTGGTGGTTGTGCTGGGGGGGAGTGGGGGGGGAGTGGTGGTTTAGCTGGGGGCGGGAGTGCTGATTGGGCTGGGGGAGGGAGTGCTGATTGGGCTGGGGGGGAGTGGTGGTTGCGCTGGGGGGGGAGTGGTGGTTTAGCTGGGGGAGGGAGTGCTGATTGGGCTGGGGGAGGGAGTGCTGATTGGGCTGAGGGAGGGAGTGCTGATAGGGCTGGGGGGGAGTGATGGTTGCGCTGGGGGGGGAGTGGTGGTTTAGCTGGGGGCGGGAGTGCTGATTGGGCTGGGGGAGGGAGTGCTGATTGGGCTGGGGAGGGACTGCTGATTGGGCTGGGGGGGAGTGGTGGTTGGGCTGGGGGGGAGTGGTGGTTGCGCTGGGGGGGAGTGCTGATTGGGCTGGGGGAGGGAGTGCTGATTGGGCTGGGGAGGGAGTGCTGATTGGGCTGGGGGGGAGTGGTGGTTGGGCTGAGGGAGGGAGTGCTGATTGGGCTGGGGGGGGAGTGGTGGTTGGGCTGGGGGGGTCAATGCAAAAGGATCATCGAGGTGTTGTTTGTCCTTGCCTTTAATTTGTGTATGATGGGCAGCACAGTGGCACAGTGGTTAGCACTGCTGCCTCACGTCGCCGAGGCCATGGGTTCAAATTCCATCATTATGTTAAATATCACATTTTGATTGCCCTCTAGACCCCCTAATCTCAAAGTAACAAATCAACTTGCTCCTAAAGAGCGCAAGAGGAGCGAAAAGAGCGTAAGAGGAGAGAAAAGAGCGCGAGAGGAGCCAGAGATTTAAAAGAGCGTGAGAGGAGCTGGGAGATGTAAAAGAGCACAAGGGGAGCCGGGAAATGGAAAAGAGAGTGAGAGGAGCTGGGAAATGGAAAAGAGCGCGAGCGGAGCCAGGAAATGGATAAGAGCGCGAGAGGAGCCGGGAAATGGAAAAGAGCGCGAGAGGAGTCGGGAAATGGAAAAGAGCGTTGAGGAGCCGGGAAATGGAAAAGAACGTGAGAGGAGCTGGGAGATTTAAAAGAGCGCGAGAGGAGCTGGAGATTTAAAAGAGTGATGCGACCATCAATTCACTTGGAGACTCGAGTTGAAGTAAACAATGGTTTTAATCAGCTTACAACTTTGCCTGCCTGCGACCGGTACAATACTGAAGGCGGTCCCGCAGGTCAGCTGCTCTTATACTTCCGATAAGGGGCGGAGCCATGGGCGTAGCCCATACATGCTCCACATCTCCCCCTGTGGGTGAAGCCACACAGTGACCCATAGATGGAACCCACAGGGTTAATAGCATGGTATAATGCAACACAGTATACTGGTGAATTAACAGTATTTATACATTCACCACAAAGAGCGCGAGAGGATACGGGAGATTTAAATGAGTGTGGGAGCTTTTTCAGGAGCGGAGCGGAGATGAGCAGTTGGACCGGCGGCATCTTTGGAAAGTAAGCGGGTAAACGGTGAATCTGAGGTTTAGACCGAGGGGAAACTGAAGAGTGACGTCACAGGAGGGCTGTGATTTGATTGTCCAAAAGGGGAACTGCTAAATGTAAATCTATCTGGTAAGTAGTTTTTCTTTTCTTTTCATTTATCTATTTTATTTGGCATTGCAGTTGTATAAGACATGGCAGGAGGTCCCAGACCCGTGTTCTGCTCCTCTTGTGTGATGTGGGAGTTCAGGGACATGTCCACTGTCCCTCGTTCCTTCACGTGCAAGAACTGTGTCCAGGTGAAGCTCTCTGGAGCTGCGGATGGACTCACTTTGGAGCATCCACGATGCTGAGGAAGTCCTGGTTAGCACATTTAGTGAGTTGGTCACACCACAGTTAATAATTACTGAGGAAGATAGGAAATGGGTTACCAATAGACAGACGAAGAGTTGGGAGGCAGTGCAGGGGTCTCTGCGGTCATCTCCCCTCCAAAACAGGTACACCATTTTGGATACTGTTGGGGGAGATGGCTCACCAGAGGAAGGCAGCAGTAATCCAGGTTCATGGCACTGTGGCTGGCTCAGCTGCACAGGAGGGCAGGAAAAAGAGTTATAGAGCTATAGTGACAGGGGATTCTATTGTAAGGGGAGTAGACAGGTGTTTTTGCAGGTGCAAGGATGATATCTTGCCTCCCAGGTGCAAGGGTCTCAGAGCAGGACTTTCTAAAGGAGGAGGGTGAACTGGCAGCTGGCATGGTACATATAGGCACCAATATAGGTAAATATAGGTACCGATACAGGTAAAAAATGGGATGAGATCCTACATGCTGAATTTAAGGAGTTAGCAGCTAAACTTAAAAGTAGAACCTCAGAGGGATTGCTACCAGTGCCACGTGCTAGTCAGAGTAGGAATGACAGAATAGACAGGATGAATGGCTGGCTTAAGAGGTGGTGCAGGAGGGAGGGATTCAGATTTTTGAGACATTGGAATGGGTTCTTGGAGAGGTGGGACCATTACAAAATGGATGGTCTACACCTGTGTAGGACTGGAACCAATGCCCTGGGGGGTTGTTTGCTAGCGCTGTTGGGCAGGGTTTAAACTAATGTGGCCGAGGGATGGGAACCAATGAGAAAGTCAGAGGGTAGTAAAGAGGGGATAGAAACAAAAGCTGGTAAGGAGAAAAGTGGAAGGCAGAGAAACACATTGAACTGCATTTATTTCAATGCAAGGGGCCTAACGGGTAAGGCAGATGAACTCAGGATATGTACATGGGACTGGGATATTATAGCTAATGCTGAAACATGGCTAAAGGAGGGGCAGGACTGGCAGCTCAATGTTCCGGAGTACAGATGCTACAGGAAAGATAAAACAGGAGGTAAGAGTGGAGGGGGTGTTGTGTTTTGGATTAGGGACCGTACCACGGCAGTGCAGAGAACGGATATATCTGAGGGTTCACCCACTGAGTCTATATGGGTAGAACTGAAAAGTAAGAAGGGTGAGATCATTTTGACAGGACTGCACTATCGGCCCCCAAATAGTCAGCGGTAAATCGAGAAGCAAACATGTGAAGAGATCATAGATCATAGAATTTACAGTGCAGAAGGAGGCCATTCAGCCCATCGAGTCTGCACCGGCTCTTGGAAAGAGCACCCCACCCAAGGTCAACACCGCCACAATATCCCCACAACCCAGTAACCCCACCCAACACCAAGGGCAATTTTGGACACTAAGGGCAATTTATCATGGCCAATCCACCTAACCTGCACATCTTTGGACTGTGGGAGGAAACCGGAGCACCTGGAGAAAACCCACGCACACACAGGGAGGATGTGCAGACTCCGCACAGACAGTGACCCAAGCCGGAATCGAACCTGGGACCCTGGAGCTGTGAAGCATTTGTGCTATCCACAATACTACCGTGCTGCCCCACAATACTACCATGCTGCCCCACAATACTACCGTGCTGCCCCACAATAATACCATGCTGCCCCACAATACTACCGTGCTGCATGATTACAGATAGCTCCCTGGAAAATAGGGTGGTAATAATAAGGGACTTTAACTTTCCCAACATTAACTGAGACAGCCATAGCGCTAGGGGTTTGGATGGAGAGAAATTTGTCGAGTGTATTCAGGAAGAATTCCTCATGTGGATGGCCCGACTAGAGAGGGGGGAAAACTTGACCTCCACTTGGGGAATAAGGAAGGGCAGGTGATGGAAACGTTAGTGAGGGATCACTTTGGGACCATTGACCATAATTCCATTAGTTTTAAGATAGCTATGGAGAATGACAGTTCTGGCCCAAAAGTTAAAACTCTAAATTGGGACAAGGCCAATTTTGATGGTATCAGGCAGGAACTTTCAAAAGTTGATTAGGGGAGCCTGTTTACAGGCAAGGGGACAGCTGATAAGTGGGAGTCTTTCAAAAGGGTGTTAACTAGGGTTCAGGGTGAGCACATTCCTCTTAGAGTGAAGGGGAAGGCTGGTAGAAGTAGGGAACTCTGGATGACTCAGGATATTGAGGACATAGTCAAAGGAAAGAAGGAGGCATATGACATGAATAGGCAGCGAGAATAGCCAGCAAGTGGATCCCTTGAAGAATACAGGGCTTGTCGGAGTAGAGCTAAGAGAGAAATCAGGAGGGCAAAAAGGGGACATGAGATTACCTTGGCAGATAAGGCAAAGGAAAATCCAAAGGGCTTTTACAGATATATAAAGGGCAAAAGAGTGAGTAGGGGGAGGGTAGGCCTCTTAAAGATAAACAAGGTCATCTATGTGCGGATCCACAAGGGATGGGAGATTTCTCGTCAGTATTTACTGTTGAGAAAGGCACGAATGTTAGGGAAATTGGGGAAATAAAAAATGATGTCTTGAGGAGTGTATATATTACAGCGAAGGAGGTGCTGGAGGTATTAAAGCGCATCAAGATAGACAAATCCCTGGGACCTGATGAAACGTATCCCACGATGGTGTGGGAGGCTAGGGGGCAAATTGCTGGCCCCCTAGCTGAGATATTTCAATCATCGACAACCATAGGAGAGGTGCCTGAAGATTGGAGGGTAGCAAATGTTGTGCCTTTGTTTAAGAAGGGCTGTAGGGATAAGCCTGGGAACAACAGACTGGTGAGCCTTACTTCTGTAATGGGTAAGTTGTCAGATGGTATTCTGAGGGACACGATCTCCAGGTATTTAGACAGGCAAGGGCTAATTAGGGAAAGTCAGCATGAATTTGATTGAGTTTTTTGAAGAGGTAACCAAGACGTTAGATCAGGGCAGTCCGGTGACATTGTAGACATGGACTTTAGCAAGGCCTTTGACAAGTAACGTCACGCGCAGTACTTTACAAACAGAGACGAAAAAAGGCTTTTAGATTTGGCAAATATATTGCCGTTAACATTGCCTGACAAAGTATGAAAAGAAGAGGTAAGTGCGGCAGTAGCTGAGCATTAAAATTACCTGAGACACAGTCAGAATCATTGGAAATGGCAAGAATTCAAATACAGATCAAGCCGCTTAAATATGAAAAAGAATTAAAGCTGCTTGAACATGAAAAAGAATTAAAGCAGCTTGAATTTGAAATGAGGGAAAAAGAAAGAATAGCCCTAGCCGAACAAAAAAGCAAGAGAAAGGGAGTTACAAATTAGGAAAAAGAAAAAGAGAGAGAGGAAAAAGAAAAAGAGAGAGACTGTGAACTTCAGAAACTTGCCATGAAATGTAAATGTCTGTTAAAATTGGCGGATATAAAGTGAAACGTAAAGTCTGAGGACATTGATGAGGTCAGTGAGAAAGAGCAAGAGCTTCATTGTCAAAGGCTTGGTTGGATCTATTTAAATATGTCCAAGGTTTGATGGGAAGGATGTAGAAGCCTTTTTTATTTCATTTGAGAAGGTAGCTAAACAATGAAACGGCCACAGGACATATGGTATTACTGATTCCAACAAGGTTGGTAGGTAGAGATAGTGAAGTAGTTGCATAACTATCAGAGGAGGTATCTGGGACGTATGAGGAAGTGAAAAAATCCATCTTAGCTGCACACAAACTACTGCCTGAAGCCCACAGACAAAGGTTTAGAAATTTAAGGCAAGAACCTGGTAAAACATACATCGAGTTTGAAAGGATCAAACAGAGTCATTTTGATAGGTGGATAAGGGCTTTGAAAATAGACCAAACTTATGAAGCTCTTAGAGAAATCATAATTTTGGAGGAGTTTAAAAAATCAATTCCTGATGTAGTGAGAACTCATGTGGAAGAGCAGAGGGTTAAAAAAATTGCGAGATTAGCAGCAGAAATGGCAGATGATTATGAATTCGGGGCTGGTTTAGCACAGTGGGCTAAATAGCTGACTTGTCATGCAGAACAATGACAGCAGCGCGGGTTCAATTCCCGTACCGGCCTCCCCGAACAGGCGCCGGAATGTGGCAACTAGGGGCTTTTCGCAGTAACTTCATTGAAGCCTACATTATTAGTTCATAAATCAAAGTTTGGGTTCCAACATCAGTTTCAGCCTGTGAGGGATAGAAATTAGGGAAAAGAAAAATATTCTAGTGGTAAAGGTAAAGGGGATCTGATGGGTGATAATAAGGATAGTGTACCTCAGATTAAAAAGGAAATCCACGAGGGTGGAAGAGAAATTAAAAGTTTCAGATGTTTTTACTGTAATGAGCTAGGCCATGTAAAGTCACAGTGTTGGAGGTTGAAGAAAAGCATTGGGAAGGCTGATGTGGAAGATAGGATAAGCCAGTGGGATTTGTTAAAGTGGTAAATGAAAGCCCAATTGAAGCGAGGGAGGTGCAAAAGAATGTACAGCCTGATCAGGAGGTGATTAAAGAAAGGTGCCAGTTCTCTTTAAAGAATTTACTTCTGTGGGTGAAGTTTATTCATGTGTACCAGGAGGAGTAGGTAAAGAAGTCAACATTTTAAGAGATAGGGGAGCCAATGAATCTTTGATGATAAGAGATGAGGAGTTATGTAGTTTGGCAGGAATATTGCCAGAAAAGGTGGTAATATGTGGAATTCAGGGCGAGAAGAATAGTGTTCCATTATATAAGGTGAGGTTGGAGAGTCCAGTGAAGAGTGGTGAAGTGGTAATAGGAGTAATAGAGAAACTATCTTGTCCAGGAATACAGTTTATCTTGGGCAATGGTATAGCTGGATTACAGGTGGGAGTGATGACTACTGTAGTTCATAAGCCAGTGGAAAATCAAACAACTGAATTGTTGAAGGATGAATATCCTGGGACTTTTCCTGACTGTGTAGAAACTAGGTTGCAAAGTCACAGGTTAAGACAAGAGGAGAAATCAAAGAGTGAAGATAAAGTTGAAGTTCATTTATCAGAAACGATTTTTGATCAGATGGTTGGAAGAGAACAAGAACAGGTGAAGGATGAGGCGGATATTTTTAGTTCAGGAAAATTGGTAGAGTTACAACAGAAATTATAGAAATAAAATGGATTTATCAGAAAGCATACACGGAAGAGGAATGAGTGGATACCAGAATGTTATTACCTTAAAAATGATGCCTTAATGAGAAAATGGAGACCTTTACATATGCAGACAGATGAAAAGTGGGCAGAAGTTCATCAAGTAGGGATAAATTATTGAGTTACCTTCCAGAGGAAAAACAAACTGACCTGAAAGAGTTATTGATATCATGTGGGCAAGTTTGTGGAAATGAGTTGGGAAGTACTAAAATGGTTATGCATGATGTGGATGTGGGAAATGCTGTTCCAATTGAACAACATCCATATAGACTTAACCCTCTAAAATTAGCACAGGTTCAAATAGAAATTGAAAGTATGCTTAAAAATTGCATAATTGAAGTCGGTTGCAGTCAATGGAGCTCACCTATAGTGATTGTATCGAAACCGGACAGGACCTTACGATTGTGTGTGGACTATAGAAAGATTAATGCAGTTATAAGAACAAACTCTTATCCTATCCCATGGTTGGAGGACTGCATTGAGAAAGTGGGACAATCAGCTTTTATCACCAAACTGGATTTACTTAAAGGTTACTGGCAGGTACTTGTATCCGAAAGGGCAAAAGCTTGTGTGACTCCAAATGGTATATACCACTTCAAAGTTATGCCATTTGGCATGAAAAACACTCCAGCCACATTTCAACAGTTAACTAACAAAGTCATTTCAGGATTACCCAACTGTGCGGTGTATATAAACGATCTGGTGATTTTTAGTCGGACGTGGAAAGAACATTAGAACCATCTGATGGAGTTATTCGATTGACTTCAGAAGGTGGGTTTGGTGGTAAACCTAGCTAAAAGTGAGTTTGGAAAAGCCCAAGTCATGTTCCTTGGCCATACAATTGGACATGGACAAATGGATGTGAAAATAAATGTTACTGGGGAGTTTCCAATACCCCCGACACAAAGGGAAATAATGAGATTTCTTGGCATGAGTGGTATTTACCGTAAATTTATGCCAAATTTTGGCAATGTGGTTGCTCCACTGACGGACTTGCTGAAGAAGCGTAACGAATTACAGTGGGCGGTGGAGTGTCAACAGACCTGAAGGCTGTGTTAACCACTGCTCCTGTGTTGGCCACCCCAAATTACACAAAACCGTTCAAGGTGGCTATCGATGCGAGTGATGTGGGCATGGGTGCTGTGCTCTTGCAAGAAGACAACAAAGGAATAGAGCAGCCTATTGGGTATTTTTCCAAAAGAAATAAATGATTTTTTTAAAAAAGGGGCAGCACGGTAGCATGGTGGTTAGCATAAATGCTTTACAGCTCCAGGGTCCCAGGTTCGATTCCCAGCTGGGTCACTGTCAGTGCGGAGTCTGCACGTCCTCCCCGTGTGTGCGTGGGTTTCCTCCGGGTGCTCCGGTTTCCTCCCACAGTCCAAAGATGTGCGGGTTAGGTGGATTGGCCATGCTAAATTGCCTGTAGTATCCTAAAAAGTAAGGTTAAGGGGGGGGGGGGTTGTTGGGTTACGGGTATAGGGTGGATACGTGGGTTTGGGTAGGGTGATCATTGCTCGGCACAACATCGAGGGCCGAAGGGCCTGTTCTGCGCTGTACTGTTCTATGTTCTATGATCACCAGAGTAAGTATCCAATAATTGAAAAGGAGACTTTGAGCTTGGTGCTCTCTCTGCAACATTTTAACATTTATGTTACCAGCAATTCACCTGAAACAATTGTATATACGGATCATAATCCATTGACGTTTGTGGAAAAATTTAAGAATAAAATTGTCAGACTGTTTCAATGGAGTTTATTATTACAGCCATTTAATTTAAAACTCATACATATGGCAGGATGAGAAAACGTGACAGCCGATGCTTTGTCACAAATGTGATGGAGAGAAGCAGATTCGATGGTGGAAGACGAAGAACTAAAATCGACTGTATTATTGTAAATGTTTGCATGTTTTGATGTTTTCCGATGCAAGTATGCTTGTTGTCAATTGTTAGAAATGGTCAAGTGAAAAGTTGTAAAATGAAACTCTTTGAAGTTGATGGTTTATTTTTGTTTCTTGGGGGGAGGAGTCAAGTGAGTGTCCCTTTAAGAATGGTTTTTGGCTTATCAGATAGCTTCAGTGATGTCATTTTGTGGGTGGAGCTAAGCTGCGGCTGAGAGCTTTGTTTTACTTTCGTTTTCAGTTTTGGCTGCTCTGCACTCAGACAGAGAACAGAAGTGTTTTGGCCTCTCTCTCCCTATTTTATTCTAAATATCTGTTATGCAAACAAAAAACATTGATTACAGCTACCTGCTGATTTGGCAACTTGAAAGATGTGGTTTGATTTACGGAAGGGTTTAAACCTGCTGGTGAGACGGGTCAGAATCTCAGGGAAAGCTTGTCTTATTCAAGTGAGAATGCAGAGTGCTGGGCCGCGCCCTTGAAAAGGGGTTTTTAGTTTATGGGATTTTGTTTTTGAATTGGAACATTTAAAGGGGGAAATCATGAAGTGTTATACATAGATTAATGTAGCTGTGTGCTGTCTTTATGTTTGTAATTGATAAGAATTCTTGCTGTTTGTTTATATATATATATATGTTAACTCAGTTCTTAGAATAAAGCTTATTTTGATTAAAGTGGCTCGGAGACTGTTGAATCACACTGAAGTGAAGGCTCTTGTGTTCATCCTAGCCAGATTCAACAAAAAGTTACAGATTAGGTGAACTTCATAATACACTTTGGAGTTTTAAAACTCTGGCCCATAACACCATCCACCCTGGGAAAGAGTACCTGCCCATCCACTGTATCATAATCTTGTAGACTGCTATCAGGTCACCCTTCAACCTGTGTAGTTCCAATGAAAACAGTCTGAGTCTATTCAGCCGCTCCGCATAGCTAACACCCTCCAGACCAGGCAACATCCTGGTAAACCTCCTCTGCACTCTCTCCAAAGCCTCCACATCCTTCTGGTGGTGTGGCAACCAGAATTGTGTGCAATATTCCAAGTGCGGCCTTACGCAAGTTCTATACAACTGCAGCAAGACTTGCCAGTTTTTATACTCGCTGCCCCGTCCAATGAAGGCAAGAATTCCCTATGCTCTCTTGACTACCTTGTCCACTTGTGTTGCCACTTTCAAAGACTTGCAGACTTGCATGACCAGATCTCTCTCACTTTCGATATTCCGAAGATATTTTGCCATTTACGGTATATTTCCCCTCTATGTTAGACCTCACAAAATGCATTACCTCACATTTGTCTGGATTAAACTCCATTTGCAATTTTTCTGCTCAAGTCTCCGACCTATCTATGTCCTGCTGTATCCTCTGACAATCCTCAACACTATCTGCCACTCCACCAACCTTGGTGTCATCCGCTAACTTACTAATCAGACCAGCTACGTATTCCTCCAAATCGTTTATGTATACTACAAACAGCAGAGGCCCCAGCACAGATCCCTGTGGAACACCACTAGTCACAACCTTCCATGCAGAAAACTACCCTTCTACTGCTACCCTCTGCCTTCATATTATCCATCTTACCATCTCACCTCTGACACCATGTGACTTCACCTTTTGTACCAGTCTTCCATGAGGCATCTTGTCAAAGGCTTTACTGAAGTCCATGTAAACAATATCTACCGCCCTCCCCTCATCAATCATCTTTTTCACCTGCTCAAAAAACTCAATCAAGTTAGTGAGGCACAAAATCCCCTTCACAAAACCGTGCTGTTTATCACTTATGCTCCCCACCAGTCCCCCCAGCCCCTACGGAAGCCCCCCCACTCCGGCCAGCAGCACGGCTCCCATTTGACTGTGGCAGCGCTGGACACAGTCCTCAGCCATCACGCCGGGTTCCCACACGGTCTTCCTTATGTTCCCTCTACACCTTCTGCCACTTACCTTGAATCTATGTCCTCTGTTTCTAGAATTCTCTGCCAAGGGAAACAATTTTATCCCATCCACTCTATCTCTTCCCCTCATAATTTTGTACATCTCAATCAAGTTGCCCCTCAGCCTTCTGCTGTCAATTTCACAATATTTATTTACATACGGTACGGAGGTTTCAAGCTCTTGCAGTCACAGTTATTGAAACCTTAAAGGATCTGAATGATTGAAACTTGTACTGTCCATAGCAAATATTTTAAATAGGGTGAAAGGTTATGAATTAATGTTTTTTTAAATCCCATTTTATACAGTCTATTGTCACTATCGTGTTCGCCGGTTTTACAAGGAATAAAGAAAGAAATAAAAGTACAGTCTTCAGTGGGTCAATAAGCATGGACGTGCCAGAGGTTGGCATAGCAGGCATGAGGAGCCATGGTGTGGGGTAGAGGGCATACCTTGGCATGAGGGACAATAAGGGATAGGTGGGAGGCATGAGGTGGCATGAATGGGTTATGGGGAGTGTGTGGGAGAGGTAACGGCTCGAGGGCCTTTCTTATTAGAGTAGCTTATTTTATACTGCTTGCCTCTGCAGCCATACTTTTTACCAGGTCAGCAGATACAAATCCAGCCAGGACCTACCCAGCCCCAGCCCACACAAACAATGAAAATCCTGTTCTTGTGGACAGACTTTTCCGAGGCAGGTGGGCCAAACCTGGAAATTTCCTAACTCGAGTATGAAAATCCAGGCCATGGTAGCAACTAAAACTGAAGTAAAGGGGAAGATACATGCGATGTAACTGATGGAAATATCAGTTAATCTGGCATTAGTTAAGGCTGGTAGGGTAGGATGTGAGAACAGGAAGGAAGTTCTCCATCATTGCAATAAGAGTTGGGAGAAGTGGCTGTGTAGGCAAGGGAATTGGATCAAACAGGAACAAGGGCTTGGTGAATGGTCGCATACAAAACATTAACCTGTGTAATCTCTTTCAGGTGCTGATCAACTTGGTGTGTATTTACTGCATTTTCTGTTTTTGTTCCAAGTTAATGTAATCGGCCTGATGGTTGGAATAGTCAGGTCTCTCTGCTAGCTTTAGTGGACCCAAGTGCTGAAATGCAATTTACACTGTGCTCGGTTCTGCTGACGCAGGTGTTGGAATGTATTCAGCTCTGAGAGTTGGTTTGGCTGAGATCAGCGATGGTTTGCAGTCTGCCCTACATGAATGATTAACAGCCATTTAGGATGACATCCACTGGTTTTAGCCTAGTGGGTGATAAATGCCTGGCTAATCTTGCATTGATTTGAATCAAGATTGATTTGAGATGGGGCTGGGTGCTGCAATGGACTGAACTCTGGTCTTTTACCTCTGGGATATGATTTCAAAATCAGTCCAGACTGATGGGAAGAAAATCTCCTCTGGCTGCTATTTATAAGTTGCTCCTCGGAGTCAGCCAAAGTTCTTAAACTCCCTAAACCCCATTCACCTTAATATGCCCTCTCGTTTAAAAGCCCACTCAAAACCCATCACTTTGATGTTTTGTTCATTGCCATGTTTCAGGATCTTTATGCTACTTCTTCCACACAACGGCTTTGGAAATAAGTGATGCCTTTTCAATTACATCTTTGTTCCTACCATGTTAAAGCTAATGAAATAAAGGAAAGTTTTATGTTAGAAAGCCAGGTATTAAAATTTGTTTTTTACACAATCACTTGGGATAAATAGGCAATCTTGTCTCAGTTTTATTATAAACATTCACATTCATTACTGTAGAGACCACTGTTATAACCTGCAGGGGTCTTAAGGGTTGTGGATAATTAACTATTCCATAGATCGTGCAGAATATGAGCTCCCCCGATAAAGGTGCGGGGGACCCTTAACAATACTTGGTGTTGTATAAATAGAAACAGCCAGTAAGGCACTAGAGAAAACCCATTATTGGAGCTATATATAATAGTAGTTGTAAAATAAAGTACGTTTCTGTTTCGACCTACTTGGTGTGGACTCTTCATTGCCCTTACAAAACTTGCGATGAGGATTAAAACTGAATAGCAATCAATGCTGCTGAGCCACCTCCCCATACCTCATGGCTACAGGTTGGAAATATTCCTTCATTGTGCCTCCATTCGGACGTTTGGACATGTTTGATGCCAGATTGAAAGATTGGAATCAGTACGCATAGAGGGTGCGTTACTTTTTGTGGGCGAACAATATTGCAGAGAATGACCACCAGGTAGTCATCTTGCTAACTATCTGTGGCGCGCATACATTCGGAGTGATACGGAGCCTTACATACCCAGCGGCCCCAGACACCAAAACATTTGATGAGTTTGTGGTTTTAGTGGGGGAACATTTTAACCCGACCCCCTCCGTTATAGTACAACAGTGCTGGTTTAATACAAAAAAGGACCCCGTGTAAATCCATCACTGTGTTTTTGTTGAGATTACGTACAATTTCAGAATTTTGTGAATATTGCACCATCCTATCTGGAGTGCTACGTGACTGCTTGGTTTGTGGCATTAACAATGCCGCTCTCAGAAGAACCTGCTAGCTAAGCCTTCCCTGACCTTGCAACAGACCATCGAAGTTATGCACGGGAAAGTGCGAGATGAGGGGGCAGGAGATACAGGGGATGGAGGTGAATGCCGCCTCCCCCAAACCGCTGCCTTGCCTGGACGGAACGTCGTAAAGGCCCGACCTGGTGGCCTTCCCCAGAGTCCGTAGATGAGGAGCCAAGTCAATGTGGCACTTGTGGTCACCAGCCAGGCCCAGTTGGCCACATCCACGGGAGAACCGCTAGATATCTCAGATACTATTATCACCTTCTGGTTTATGGGTGCCAGTCGGTGCGCCTTCTGCTCATTCTGGTAAAGGGCCATGGGCCTAGCCTGTTGGGCCATGACTGGCTGCGCCTGTTGGAACCAACAATTCTACGGACACGTGCTTGTAGGATTAGAATAGCGGTTTTAATATACTTACAACAGAGCCAGCCTGTTAGGCGTTGAACTTTCGGTGAACTGGCCGGCTGACCCTGTGGCACTGATCTTTATACAGCAGCTCCTGGGGGAGGAGTCCTGGGCAGAGCCAAGGGAGAAGCCCAGTACAACTCTCGAGTATTCCCAGAGCTACTACCCCCTGGTGGTCAGGTAGTGCAACTGCACTTACAATATAGACACATATATATACAGATTATAATCCCGTGTGAATCACATTCACCACATTCACCCCCTGTGAAAAAAATCGAGTCCCGCGGGGGTGGTGGCTCACAGAATTAGTCTGTCCGGTGGACAAATTGTTCTTTTTGATCTGCGGAGCACCGGGGTTGCAGCCTCTTGCGGTGGCTGGGTGGGTGTTGAGAGCTGGGGTACGATGGCAGACTCCGGGGTGGGTCTTGTCTGAACATTATACACCTCTGGCTCGACCGGAGACTGGGGGTGCTGGGGGCGGGCTGGTTCTGGCGCGTGGAACCGGTGGGGTGAGCTTGCGGAATCGGGGGCGCGAGGGGGTGGCAGCATAGGGAACGGGGTAAGGGGTTAGTCAGTGGGGGTAGGGGGGGCTGGATCCAGCGGGTGCCAGGTCCCGAAGGGATACTGTGTCCTGGCGACCGTCCGGGAACTCCACGAATGCGTACTGGGGGTTGGAATGGAGGAGGCGCACCTTTTCAACAAGGGGGTCAGTTTTGTGCCCCCTGACGTGCTTCCTCAGGAGGACCGGGCCTGGTGTCCTCAGCCACGCCGGAAGTGAGACTACCGTGGTAGTGCCCCTAGAAAAAATGAAGAGTCGCTCGTGAGGGGTTTGATTTGTAGCTGTACAGAGGAGGGATCTAATTGCGTGGAGCGCGTCTGGGAGGACTTCTTGCCATTGGGAGACTTGGAGTTTTCTAGACTAAAGGATCAGCAGGACGGTCTTCCAGACCGTCGCGTTCTCCCTCTCCACCTGCCCGTTCCCCCTGGGGTTGTAGCTGGTAGTCCTGCTCGAGGCGATGCCCTTATCGAGCAGGTACTGATGCAGCTCGTCGCTCATAAAGGACGAACCCCGGTCACTGTGCACGTAGCTGGGGAAGCCGAACAGGGTGAAGACACTATGCAGGGCCATAATGACTGTGTGGGAGGTCATATCAGGGCATGGGATGGCAAAAGGGAATCGGGAGAACTTGTCGATGATGTTGAGAAAATAAATGTTCTTGTTAGTGGAGGGGAGTGGCCCTTTGAAATCAATCGCAAGACGTTCAAAGGGCCTAGAAGCCTTGGCCAGGTGGGCCCTGTCTGGTCTGTAGAAGTGCGGTTTGCACTCTGCACAGATC
The DNA here is from genome assembly GCF_902713615.1 of Scyliorhinus canicula. NCBI lineage: Eukaryota > Metazoa > Chordata > Chondrichthyes > Carcharhiniformes > Scyliorhinidae > Scyliorhinus > Scyliorhinus canicula. The sequence goes on along the minus strand of NC_052155.1, from coordinate 42,275,501 downwards.
GGGCAGTCCCTGGTGACCGCTTTTACCTCCTCGTTGGAGAAAGGCAGGTTTCGGGCTCTGATGTAGTGGGCGAGCCGGGTGACCCCTGGATGGCAGAGGTCAACGTGGATGGCTTTCAGACGGCTGATCTGCGCGCTGGCGCATGTCCCGCGGGATAGGGCATCCGAGGGCCCGTTGAGCTTCCCCGGTCGATATTTAATATCGTAACTATAGGTGGAGAGTTCGATCCTCCACCAAAGGATTTTATCATTTTTAATTTTGCCCCTTTTGCGAGTTGTCAAACATAAAGGCAACCGATCGTTGGTCGGTGATGAGGGTGAACCTCCTACCTGCAAGGTAGTGCCTCCAGTGACGAACAGCCTCCACGATGGCTTGTGCTTCCTTCTCGACTGAGGAGTGTCGGAGTTCTGAAGCGGATAGGGTACGGGAGAAAAATGCAACGGGCCTCCCTGCCTGATTTAAAGTGGCTGCTAGAGCTATCTCTGAGGCGTCGCTCTCAACCTGAAAGGGAGTGGATTCATCCACTGCCCGCATGGCTGCTTTGGCGATGTCCTCCTTGATGCAGCTGAAGGCCTGGCGCGCCTCAGCAGACAGGGGAAATCGTGTGGCCTTAAAGAGTGGGCGGGCTTTGTCCGCATATTGAGGGACTCACTGGGCGTAGTATGAAAAGAACCCCAAGCATCGTTTGAGGGCCTTGGGGAAATGAGGGAGGGGGTCTGGGCCCAGGACTCCATTCTCCACGACGTAGCCGAGGATGGCCAGTCTTTTTGTGCGGAAAACGCATTTCTCCTTGTTATAAGTGAGGTTTAATTTCTGTGCCGTTTGGAGAAAACGGTGGAGGTTGGTGTCGTGGTCCTGCTGGTCATAGCCGCAGATGGTAATATTGTCCAGATACGAAAACGTGGCCCGCAGCCCGTACTGGTCTACCATTCGGTCCATTGCTCGTTGGAACACCAAAACCCCGTTAGTGACGCCGAAGGGAACCCGGAGGAAATGGAAGAGGTGGCCATCGGCCTCGAACGCCGTATAGTGGCGGTCCTCCGGGCGGATTGGGAGCTGGTGGTATGCAGACTTCAAATCCACCGTGGAAAATAGCCGATATTGGGCGATCTGATTAACCATGTCTGCAATTCTGGGGAGGGGGATACACGTCTAGGAGCGTAAAGCGATTTATGGTCTGGCTATAATCGACGACCATGCGAAAATTTTCCCCAGTCTTGACGACCACCACCTGAGCTATTACTGGCCTCTATGATCCCCTTACTGAGCAGCCGTCGGACCTCCGATCGGATAAAGACCCTATCCTGTAGGCTGTATCGCCTGCTGCGAGTAGCTACTGGCTTGCAATCTGGAGTGAGATTGGCGAAGAGAGGAGGGGGGAGATGCGCAGTGTGGCTAGGCTGCAGATAGTGAGTGGGGGCAGGGGCCCGCCGAAGCTGAGGGTGAGGCTCTTGAGGTTGCACTGGAAATCCAGGCCTAATAAGAGTGGCGCGCAGAGGTCGGGCAGGACATAAAGTTTAAATTTAGAATAACTAGCGCCTCGAATTGTGAGCGTAGCGACGGTGCGTCCTTGGATTTGGACTGAGTGGGAGCCCAAAGCGAGGGCGATAGTTTGGCTCACAGGAAAAATAGAAAGCGAACAGCGTCTTAGCAGCTCTGGATGTATAAAGCTCTCGGTGCTCCCGGAGTCAAAGAAGCATGGCGTGCTGTACCCGTCGATGTGGACCTCCGCCATCGAACTTCGTATGTGCTTGGGGCGGGAATGATCTAGGGTGACCGCGTTGAGTTGCGGGCCGCATGGTGAGTGGCCGGGGAAGTCGTATTCTTCAGATGAGCTTTCTGAGCATGCCGATGCAGATGGGGCCCGTGGATTGCACGTGGTGAGCGGCGAGGAAGATGGCGGCCCCCATGAGTCGCACATGGCCGGCCGCATGGTGGGGGTTTGCCAAGATGGCGGCCCCCATGGATCGCACGTGGCGGGAGGGGGCGGAGTCGGAGCGTAGGCCGCAGCGTTTCGGGCCCCGCGGACCCGCTGGTGTTGGGAGCGATTTGTTCTCTCTGCTGGGGAGTTAAAAACTGGGGCCCTTTTCGCGAGGCACACTCTGGCATAGTGGCCTTTCTTCCCGCAGCTGCTGCAGGTCGCGGATCGGGCTGGGCAGTGCTGCCGCGGGTGCTGGCTTTGGCCACAGAAATGGCAGGCTGGGGCAGCTGAGTAGCTGGCTGGAGCAGCTGAGTAGCTGGCTGGGGCAGCCAAGTAACTGGCTTTGGCAGCGCGGTAGCTGGGGGCCGTGCGGCACAGGCTTGGGGGGATTGTTGGTCGGGGGCCCACGATGAGGTCGCGGGGTCCGCGGGAAACGAGGTGTGGCTGCGGAAGGAGACTTCCATTGTGGTAGCAGCCTCCACAGTAGTGTCTAAGTCCTGGGCCCCCTTTTCTAGCAGTCTTTGGCGCACATAGTTAGATCTAAGGCCTGCTACGAAAACGTCCCGCACAGCAAGCTCCCTATGTTCAGCCACGGTAACGGCTTGATAATTACAGTCATTGGAAAGATTGTTCATTTCCCGTACAAACTCAGCAAGCGTTTCTGTAGGCCGCTGACGGCGAGTCGTAAACACGTGGCGTGCATTAACCTCGTTAATGGGCCTAACGTACATTTTGTCCAATATCGCCAGCGCTGCGGTGTAAGAACCGGCCGGATTTAGCTGTGTGGAGATTCTGTGGCTTACCCTCACGTGCAGTAGGCTGAGTTTTTGTTCCTCCGTTGTTCCCGCGATGCTGGCTTCTGCCAGGTAGGCTTTAAAATATCTCAGACAGTGGGAAAAAATGTCCTTACCTCTGCATCCTGTGGGTCGCGTTCTAGGTGTCCGGGCTTGAGGGCTGCCTCCATGATTTTCTTCGACTGTTTCCTAAGTATATTAAATTGTTGGAACCAACAATTCTATGGACACGTGCTTGTAGGATTAGAATAGCGGTTTTAATATACTTACAACAGAGCCAGCCTGTTAGCCGTTGAACTTTCGGTGAACTGGCCGGCTGACCCTGTGGCACTGATCTTTATACAGCAGCTCCCGGGGGAGGAGTCCTGGGCGGAGCCAAGGGAGAAGCCCAGTACAACTCTCGAGTATTCCAAGAGCTACTCCCCCTGGTGGTCACTACCCCCAGGTAGTGCAACTGCACTTACAATATAGACACATATAGACAGATTATAATCCCGTGTGAATCACATTCACCACAGCGCCATCTGCAGCTTCACTGGCAGCATATCCTCCTGATGGGTTCCGGTAATTTGGATGAGGTGTTAAGAAAGTACCCTGAAGTGTTCCAATCCGGATTGGGGAAGGTAAAAGGGGCCATATCCCACATATAGGTCAACCCGGATTGCCAGGGTATTTCTGAGTGTGCCTGGTTCCCTATGCCTTACTAAAAAAGGTGGAGATAGAGCTCAGTAGGTTGGAGTCTTTGGGTAACTCAGGCCTGTCCAGTTCGCTGATTGGGCAGCGGCGGTGGTACCAGTAATTAAGCCAGACAAAATTAGGGTAAACAAGGCTTCCCGGTTGGACTGCTACCCCATGCCCTGCATAGAGGATCTCCACCCGAAGCTTGTTCACAAAGCGGGTATTTGTTCACGAAACGCGATGCAAGCCAAGCCTATTTGCAGCTCGAGTTGGATCCTGCCTCCCGCATATGTGTCACCATCAATACACACACGGACTGAATGAGTATACGTGGCTGCCTTTCGGACTGTCCTCCGCCTGTGCTGTTTTCCAGCATGTAAAGGGGAACATCCTGCGAGGGCTGCCCTGTGGGGCTGTTTATTTAGATGACTTGCTGGACATGGGTGCCTCTGAGCAAGAACACTTGGACAACCTGGAGGTCATGTTAAAGCGGTTCTCTGAGGGTGGTGTCCGCTTAGAACGAGCAAAGTGCATATTTCATGTGAGGGAGGTGGTCTAACCTCAGCCATCAGGTGAACCACAAAGATTTACATGCCATTGAGGAAAAGGTGCATGCCATTCAGCAGTCCACCACCCTTTCGGACACCTCGGAACGTTGCTCTTTCTTTGGCCTAGTTAACTATTCTGGAAAGTTTCTCTCAAGCCTTGCGACTACATTGGTTCCCTTACACCTTCTTCTGAAGAAAATCATGTGCGGACATGGGGTCAGTCGCAGGAAGCAGCTTTTCGGCAGGTGAATAAACAGTTATCGTCTTCCCGGTTATCGACCCATTACGATTCCACCCAATTCTTGCTCATCACATACGATGCTTCAACCTATGGTATTGAGGCCGTCCTCATCGAATCCTAGAATCCCTACAGTGCCGAAGGAGGCCATTTGGCCCTTCGAGTCTGCACTGACCTTTCGAAAGAGCACCCTACCCAGGCCCTATCCCCGTAACCCCACCTAATCTTTGGACACTTAGGACAATTTAGCATGGCCAATCACTGACCTGCATATCTTTGGACTGGGGGAGGAAATCGGAGCACCTGGAGGAAACCCACCCAGACACAGGCAGACACAGACGTGCAACTCAACAACGACAAACACCCGAGGTTGGAATTAAACTGGGTTCCTGGTGCTGAGAGGAAGCAGTGCTAACTACAGTGCCACCGTGCTGCCCAGAAGGGAACTAACAGAGCTGTATGTAATAATAATTGTAATTGTAAAATAATGTAAATTTTTGTTTCAACCTACTCAGTGTGGACTTTTCGGTGTCCTTACAAAAAACACCTTTAAATTTGTGCTTAACATGGATGCCCACTGAAAATAAACGCTTGTGGTGGAGGAGGTAGCCACTTTTATTGACAGGCCACTGGTGAATCCCTTGTAATCATAAGGAATATTATTAAGGTGGGGGAAACGCATATTGACATTCAATTGAGATGGCCTGCTGAGATAATAGCATGAAAGACCAAGGCAGTCTCTTTGAAGACTCATGCCGACCAATCCTGCGTAAGCATTAGTCCATTTCAATGTTACGTCGAACAAAAGCAAGTATGAGTCAGTTCACTGTGGCCAAGTGAAAGACTGGGTAGTTTATTATGTTTCTTTGGCAAAAAGTAGAATTTTAAATTAATTTGAAATCTCATTCCTAAAATGTTCAATTTCTGGCAACATTCTTGTAAATTTCTCCTATATCCTCTCTAGTGTTATCACATATTTCCTTTAATTTAGTGACCAGAATTGAAAGCTGTATTCTGGCTGCAGTTTAGCTAGTGTTTAATACATTTCTGCATCGGTCCTTGGAAAGAGCACCTTACCTAAGCCCCACCTCCACCCTATCCCTGTAACCCAACCTAACCGTTTTGAACACTAAGGGCAATTTAGCATGGCCAATCTACCTAACCTGCACATATTTGTACTGTGGAAGGAAACCGGAGCACCCAGAGGAAACCCACGCAGACAGCATAAGGCCATAAGACATAGGAGCAGAATTAGGCCACTCTGCCCATCAAGTCTGCTCCGCCATTCAATCATAGCTGATATCTTTCTCATACCCATTCTCCTGCCTTCATCCCTTAACCCCTGATCCCCTTATTAATCAAGAACCTATCTATCTCTGTCTTGAAAACACTCGGTGATTTGGCCTCCACAGCCTTCTGCGGCAAAGAGTTCCACAGATTCACCGCCGTCTGGCTGAAGAAATTCCTCCTCATCTCTGTTTTGAAGGATCATCCCTTTAGCCTGAGATTGTGCCCTCTGGTTCTGGTTTTTCCTACAAATGGAAACATCCTCTCCAAGTCCACTCTATCCAGGCCTCGCAGTATCCTGTAAGTTTCAATAAGATCTCCCCTCATCTTTCTAAACTCCAACGAGTACATAGCCAGAGTCCTCAGCCGTTCCTCATATGACAAGCTCTTCATTCCAGGGATCATTCTTGTGAACCTCTTCTGGACCCTTTCCAAGGCAGCGCATCTTTCCTTAGATACGGGGCTCAAAACTGCTCATAATACTCCAAATAGGGTCTGACGAGGGCCTTATACAGCCCTCTCGACATGAAAACTAACATTGCATTTGCCTTCCTAACTGCCAACTGAACCTTAACGTTAACCTTTAGAGAATTTTGAACAAGGATTCTCAAGTCCCTTTGTACTTCTGATTTTCTAAGCATTCTCCATTTAGAAAATAGTCTATGCCTCTACTCCTCCTTCCAAAGTGCATAACCTCACACTTTTCCACAGTGTATTCCATCTGCCACTGCTTTGCCCACTCTCCCAGCCTCTCCAAATCCTTCTGCAGCCCCCGCTTCCTCAATACCACCTGTCCTACAGATCTTTGTGTCCGCAAATGCAGTAACTGTCCCTTCAGTTCCTTCTTCCAGATCGTTAATGTATATTGTGAAAAGTTGTGGTCCCAGGACAGACCCCTGAGACACACCACTAGTCACTGGCTGCCATCCTGGAAAAGACCCCTTTATCCCCACTCTCTGCCTTCTGCCAGGATCTTATCCTTAATACCATGGGCTTTTAACTTATTTAACTGTCTCCTATGTGGCACTTTGTCAAAGGCCTTCTGGAAATCTAAATAGATCACGTCCATTGGTTCACCTTTGTCTAACTTCCTTGTTACCTCCTCAACGAACTCTAACAGATTTGTCAGACATGACCTCCCCTTGACAAAACCATGCTGACTCAGCCCTATTTTATCATGCACTTACAAGTACTCCGCGATCTCGGGAGGGATTCTCTGACCCTCGCCGGGTCGGGGGGGGCGTCGTAAATCCCACCCCCGCCGGCTGCCGAATTCTCCGGCGGCGAGGATTTGGCTGGGGCGGGAATCGCGCCGCGCCAGTCAGCAGACGCTGACAACGCCCCCCCCCCCCCACCCCCGGCGATTCTCCGGCCCGCAATGGGACGAGTGGCCGCCCGTTTTTGGCCAGTCCCGCCAGTGTAAATTAGAGTAGGTACTTACCGGCGGGAGACCGGTAAGACCTGAATCACAACATCATGCGTGAGCACTACCCGATCCCAAAGCGTGAAGAGTTAACCTGTGAGATGGCTCATGCCAAATTCTTTACCAAGCTGGACACCTCCCGTGGGTTCTGGCAGATACAGCTTGACGATTCCAGTTGGGAGCTGTGTACGTTTAACACTCCATTCAGCAGGTATTGCTACAACCGTAAGCCTTTTGGGATCATACCAGCTTCCGAAGTATTTCATCGCATAATGGAGCAAATGGTGGAGGGCATCGAGGGGGTGCGAGTCTATATGGACGACGTGATAATCTGGTTCATGACGCCCGAGGATCACATCGCTCGCTTCAAACAAGTTTTCCAGCGGATTCATGAAAACGGCCTCCAGCTCAACAGGGCCAAATGCTCATTTGGTAGATCCGCTATCAAGTTTCTGAGTAGCCACATTTCACAGCAGGGTGTGCAACCTGACACTGACAAGGTGCTGGCAATCAATGCCATGAAGATCCCAGAGGACAAAAAGGCAGTCCTCCGTTTCCTCGGGATGGTGAATTTTCTCGGGAAATTAATTCCCAACATGGCATACCACACCACAGTCCTCCGGCATCTTGTAAAAAAGTCGACAGTGTTCCAGTGGCTTCCCGCACGTCAAGCGGAGTGGCTTGAGCTGAAGGCAAAGCTCACCACAGCCCCAGTACTGGCATTCTTTGACCCAACCAAGGATACCAAGATATCCACAGATGCAGCATTGGGGCGGTGCTCCTCCAGCGAGACGACTCTTCGTCCTGGGCTCCAGTGGCATAAGCCTCCAGGGCCATGACTCCGACCGAACAACGGTATGCCCAGATCGAAAAGGAGTGCTTGGGTCTCCTGACAGGAATAGTCAAGTTTCATGACTACGTATACAGCCTGCCAAAGTTCACGGTGGAAAAAAACCACAGGCCTTAAGTCCACATAATCCAAAACGATTTAAATGACATGACACCTCGGCTGCAGTGAATTCGTCTTCGTCTCCGCCGATATGACTTCAAACTTGTCAACACACCGGGTAAAGAGCTGATCATCGCAGATGCCCTATCCCGATCCGTCACCACGCTGTGCAAACAAGGCGACTTAATTCGCCACATTGAAGCACAGGTACAGCTGTGCGCCAGCAACCTGGCAGCCACTGATGAACGAGTTGTACGAATACGCGAAGAAACTGCCAAAGATCCCCTACTGCAGTGCGTGATGAAGCACCTCATCCATGGCTGGCAAAAGGGGCAGTTCCCCCAGTTCTTCAACGTTAAGGACGAGCTGACGGTTGTTGAGGGGATACTTCTGAAACTAGATAGAATCATCATTCCCCAAAGCATGCAAAACATGGCGCTCAGGCAGATCCATGAGGGTCACCTGGGAGTCGAGAAATGGCGACGCAGAGCTCGGCAGGCAGTTTACTGCCCTGGCATCAGCCAGGACATTGTCAACATGGTCCTCAACTGCACAACATGCCAGAAATTTCAACCAGCTCAGCCCAAGGAAACACTGCAACAGCACGAGATCGTGACCTCTCCGTGGTCCAAGGTGGGGATAGACCTCTTTCACGCCAATGGGCGTGATCACGTGCTCTTGGTCGACTACTTCTCCAGCTTTCCGGAAGTGGTGAAACTGTTGGACATCACGTCCAAGTCCGTTATCAAAGTCTGCAAAGAGACGTTTGCCAGGCATGGGATACCACTCACGGTAATGAGTGACAACGGTCCATGTTTCTACAGCCAAGAGTGGTCCGACTTTGCACGATCCTGCCACTTTAGTCATATCACATCCAGCCCCCATTACCGGCAATCAAACGGGAAGGCCGAGAAAGGGGTCCATATTGTCTAGCGGTTGCTGTGCAAGGCTGCAGACTCAGCCTCGGATTTCAACCTGGTGCTATTGGCATACAGGGCAACCCCTCTGTCGACTGGTTTGTCTCCATCGCAGTTGCTCATGAACCGCAACCTCAGGACGACTGTTCCAGCCATCCATGTTCCAGACCTTGACCACCTCACGGTGCTGCAGAAGGTGCAGCGAACCAGGGACCAGCAAAAGATCACGTATGATGCTCATGCCACGGATCTGCCTGTGCTGGCTCCAGACGATGTTGTTCGCGTTCAGCTGCCTGAGGGAGGTTGGTCAGCTATTGTCGTCAGACAGGCTGCTCCCAGGTCTTTCGTTGTCCAAATGGCTGATTGCTCCATTTTACAGCGCAACAGGAGGGCGCTACGTAAAGTTCCCTGCCCATCACCCGACCGCACCTCTCCGCATGTCATCATGCCTCCTCCAGACGTCTTGCATCACGAGGCCACCGATCTGCCCGCGATCCCACCTGTCCACAAGGCCACTGAGATGGCAGCCATCCTGCCTGTCCAGGTCCGGCGCCCCCACTTCCACCTCTGCGGCGATTGACAAGAATTCGTCACCCACCACAAAGACTAAACCTGTAAACATAAATCTTGTAAATTTTGTTCAGTTTGCTCTGTATCTGCACGATAGACACCTTCCCATGTACATATGTTCATTCATCCCCCACTTGTACATAGTTATGCATGCATATACTGCCATGTTCCAAAATTTATTTTAAAAGGGGGAGATGTCATAATATCCACTCATGTATATCATGAGATGCAGACAGGCAGTGATTGACAGACAGGATAACCAATGAACACACACGACACAGAACAACCAATCACCAGACAGGACACCACCATTATAAAGCCCATAGGGCATTAAGGCTCCCTCTCTCACAGGATACGGCTAGGGAGATAGTCACAATGCACAGGTCAATGAACATCATCACCATGTGGTAGAGAGCTAGTCTGGTCAAGCCAGTAGGAGGTTATCAGTTAGGTTAACCCACAGCAGATTATGTACAGCAATCAACAGGTTCAATAAAACAGTGTTGGACCATCTCCTGTGTCGGAATCCTGTTTTTTGTTTTACTGCATCCAGTGGTAGTCGATGTTAGACCAACACAGATAACACATCAGACATGACCATAGCCGGAGGGTGGGCGCGTGACACGGGGAGGGGGGAGATGCCCGGAGAGATGGGCGAAGGGTCCGGAGGTCAGTCCGCATTGCGGAATGAAGTGACATGGCATCATAATGGTTGAGCAAAATGGTATTTAATGTCCTGTACAATACCCCACTCTGTTCCCCCTCCTCCCAACACCACCCCCCCTACCCCCTACCTACTATCCCCCGCCACACCTACCTCCCCTCCCCCCTGTGGCCACAGTGATCCTTGATGTACTTTGCCCTGCTAGCTCTACCGCTATGTTTAAGTGTTTCCCCAGGATGCACATCTGAGGTAGCGGCTGCCAGCTGCCTACCACGTCCCGTGGCCTTCGATGGCCCTGGCGAGCATCCTCTGGAACCGGAGGGCCTTGGCTCACTTGTCGGCAGCACATGCACAGTCGTGCCGCCCTGTCCCGTGTGCTAACTTTGAGATGCAGCCTCATCAAAGGGGTGGAACCCGGGAGAGCTGGTGTCCACCGTCGCCACTCCATGTGATGTTCTGGGTTTACCCTCAGCATCCCCTCCTCCCGATCGGTACCCATGGGGCCCTGGGGTTCACCTTGGGATGGAGGGGCAGCTAGTTCGAGCCCCAGCTGCCCCTGCATCACTTGGCTCTACAGTTCCCCATGGTCCACACGATGGTGTTGACACCCTTAACGATGCTCCTTAGTGACTGGGACATGCTCTGCAGTGACTCGGCCATGCCCAAATGAGAGTGGGACATGTCCCGCAGAACGTCATCAAGGTCAGCCTGGTATTGGTTGACATCCTCCTTAGAGACGGACATTCTGCTGAGACCCTCAGCCATGGCCGTCACCGACTGCGCGACGGCTTGGACACCTTCACTGATGGTGCCGCATCGAGCACCAGGCTCCCACTATGGTTGCCACCCTAGCAGTGTTGCCCCGCTGCCACTCATTGCCGGTGCCATCTCCTGCATCCATAGCCTCAGGGACTTGTTCACTTGGCTATGGATCAGCTGGAGTGATGCTGACATCTCCCTCTAAACAACTGAGCCGCTCCCTATTGTGTCCATCAGCTCCGGGTAACCCTGTTCCACAGGCTCAGCATCAGTCTGGGACCCAGCTGGGCCCAGGAATCCAGCAGCCATCCGACCGCTGTTCCACAAGGGTGTTCCAGCCTCCACCTGATGTGCATCAACAGTGCAGTGCTCACCAGATTGTGCCACAGAAGCCTGTCCACTAACCCCCTCCTCCACAGAAGTCCTTCCGCCAGGTTCATGAGTGGAATTCTCCGACCCTCCCGCCGGGTCAGAGAATCGGCGCGGCGCCACGCGAATCGCGTCATGTCGCCCCAACGCCGGGACACGATTCTCCGCAATCGGCGCCATCGGCACCGGCATGGTCAGCGCAGCGCCAGTCGGGGTATGCACTTACTCTCTGGCCCCGGGCCGGCATGGGCCGGCGCGTCTATTCTCCAGGCCGGATGGGCCGAGCGTCCGTCATCAAAAAGCCGAGTCCCGCCGGCGCCATTCTAACATCCTCTGAGCCGGCTGGACCTCAGCCTTGAAGAGTTCAGGGCGGCATGTGGGAGGAGAGGGAGGGTTCGACTCCGGGGGGGGCCTCCGTAGTGGCTTGGCCCGCGATCGAGGTCCACCGATCGGCGGGCTGGCCTCTGTGCACCCCGGCCTCTTTCCTCCGTGCCTGCTCCTGTAGTCCTGCGCCATTTGGCATCGGGGCCGCCACGGGGAAGAAGGCCACTGCGCATGCGTTAGTTGGCGCCGTCCCAACTGCGCATGTGCGGACCCCACAGCGCCAAGTTGAGGCCGGGATCGGCAGCTGGGGCGGCGGCCTGTGGGTCGCAGAATGGGGTCCCAGAACAGGCGCCGACACCGGAGTAAAACACTCCCGTTTTTACTCCAGCGTCGGCACTTAGCTGCCCATTGGGAGAATCCCGCTCCAGTTTTTAAAAAGGAGTACTAATGGGTGGCAGCATGACCCCTTGCTGGGGAGGCCGCTGAATGGCAGGAGGCCAGTGGATATGGGGTGGCTCCTGTTAATTATATGGAAATAGGGCTTAAGTGGTGATAATTGGTTTCTCGCCACGCTAGGGCAAGATCCCGATTTCGTCTACAGGAGCGGGCCGGTTGCATCGCAAACTGTTTGGTGCCTGATGCGCGTCTCTCCCGCTATTCACTGGCCTCGTTACACTTGAGCGAGATCGCAAAGAAGCCGGAGAATCACTCTCCCTGAAAAACTAGCCAAAAAATGAACTTAAAAATTCTTCCACTGACTTTTGAGGAAGATAACTTTTTAAAAATAAATTTAGAGTGCTCAATTCATTTTTTCCAATTAAGGGGCAATTTAGCGTGGCCAATCCACCTACCCTGCACATCTTTTTGGGTTGTGAGGGCGAAACCCATGCAAAAATATAGAGAATGTGCAAACTCCACATGGGCAGTGACCCAGGGCTGGGATTGAACACGGGTCCTCGGCACGGTGAGACAACAGTGCTAACCACTGCGCCATTGTGCTGCCCTTTGAGCAAGATAATTTGATAAGCAGCTTAAAGCATACTCCCACCCACAGGCTCATTTGAAAATCTTGAGTGCGAATATGGCCAAACTGCACCCCAACTCTGATTTTCACCAACAGATGCTTGTTTTGGTTGAGGTGAGAACAGGTAGCCATTCATTGAACATGGCAACAGATCAGATCATTTCCGAAATAATCTCCTCATCAAAATGAACTTGAAGCTTACCAACTAGAAGTTGATGTTTTTTCTAAAGTTGGCTGCTTTTACTCTATTCCTCCAATTGGATTCCCCATCACACATAATTGCCTGAGAGTTTGCGTTTGTGTTTCTTCAAGTACCACTTCGAAGCAATCAAGGCAACAAGTTGTCCAGGAAGAATTTTTCATACAGGAGCGCGATCCCAGGAATGAATATTGAGATAGAGATGACAACATCATTTAAAGGGGAAGTTAAGTATTTGAAAAGAACAAATCTAAAAGGATATAAAAATAAGAGGAGAGAAGTTAGAAAATTCTAGTTGAACAGCAAGTCGTGAAAAATAATTGCTTTGAACTTGCGACCCACAAGAATACAATTGCATTAGTGAGGGGTCCAATAGGGCTAAATGGCCTCTTAATAATAATAATAATAATGATGATGATGATAATCTTTATTAGTGTCACAAGTAGGCTTACATTAACACTGCAATGAAGTTACTGTGAAAATCCCTTCGTCGCCACACTCTGGTCTGTTGCTTTATTTCTGACATTCTTTGAAGAGGAGGACTATGGGGTAACTCTCCCTCAATTCTGTATCCAGGCATGAAATGATTTGAAAGTTTTAAACATCACACACAACTCTTATTGTACCTAACCCAGTCTAAGTAACTTAATGCTCCAACTTTCACACATGCACACACACAAATAGATTACAGGGTGGGAAGAATAGATTGAGCAATTTAGAGTTCAGTAAACTTAAAGAGGCATGCAGCTCTTGAAGGTCAGAGATTCTGCTGGCTTTAGGTTGAACATGATGCTCCTGCTATTTTGGGTGGTAAGGAGGTTTTGGACAATTTATCTGTTCCACAGGAGACAGCAGCACTAGGGGGTTGAGGGCGAAATTCTCCGCCACCAGCCGCCAGTAGTGGGGTTCCCGTTGCAGCGGAGAATTGGGCATCAGGGGTAAAAATGGGATTGGCGCCCGCTGGCGGCAGAACCAGGGTTCGCACCCGCCTGCCAGCGGGAGGATGCAAATGGATGCAAACAGGTCTCAATGATACATCTGTATTTGCTTAGCGGGCTATGTACCATGGGTAGCATGATAGCACATTGGTTAGCACTGTTGCTTCATCAGCGCCAGGGTCCCAATTTCGATACCCGGCTTGGGTCACTGTTTGTGTGGAGTCTGCACGTTCTCCCCGTGTGTGCATGGGTTTCCTCCGGGTGCTCCGGTTTCCTCCCGCAAGTCCCAAATGATGTGCTGTTAGGTGACTTGAATATTCTGAATTTCCCCTCTATGTACCCAAGCAGGCGCTGGAATTTGGTGACTAGGGGCTTTTCACAGTACCTTCATTGCAGTATTAATGTAAGTCTACTTGTGACAATAAAGATTATTATTATAAAAGATTATTATATTATATTCTCCGAGCCCTCGCGATTCTCCAGTCGTCCGGGCAGGGAATCACATGGGCGCAGATTACAGCAGGTATGGACAAATATGGCCCTGGCGTGGTGGACCTCTCTACGTAGAGGGAACCCCTGATCTGGTCTCTGGGGCGGGTCCCCATATTCAGAGGGTCCCTGAGAGGTCCCTTATTTAGGTGGTCTCTGGGGACATTCCCGTATCGGTCGGTCTCTGGAGGGCTCCTCCTATTCAAGGGACATTTGAGGGGGTCCCTGTATTTAGGGGGTCTCTGGGTGGTGATGGTCAGGTCAGCCCTGCACTTGGGGAGAGTGGGGGGACCCATAAAATCCTGGGGTGGGGCTGCCTCGCAATGGGGGTGTGGCAATGGGGGGGCTGCTTTGCGATGCAGGGGGTGGTGGCCAGCCGGGCGGCCTTACTATTGGGTTGCCCGCTCTAAATGGCGGCCCGATTGCGGGATTCCCTCGGGAATCGCTCGCAATCACTACCTTGCATAAATCTACATGCTGAGGATTGTTAATCGCTTCCTAATTTGGGAGCGCAAATCAGCAGCAATTCAACTCCGGTGGGATAACATAGGGCACGATCTAACGGCTGTGTTGCACCCAATGAGGATCCATACAGGCCGGTTAGTTCGCGGAAGAGGACCAAATCGGGAACCGTGCCAGGCGCCGAGCGGTTTGCGTTCTAACCAGCCTGCACCCATTGGCGGGATCCAGATCCCGCCTAGACCCGTCTTAAAGCTAATTGAGACCAATTAAGGGCAAATTCCATCTCATTAGCGAGTTCGAAATCTGATCTCACGGCCTCCTGTGATCTAACCGGCTCCCCAGTGAGAAGTCACGCAGGCACCGATTAGCACTCAAACATGGACCAGACGTCATGACACCTGGGTGGTCCTCCAGGACATTGGAGGTCTCTGGGTGGTCAGGAATAGGGCACGGTGGCCCCCGGCTCTCCCCTTGGCACCTGGATGCCTTGGCACTGCCAAGCTGACACCATGGCACTTCCAAGGTGCCTAGATGGCACTGCCAGGCTGGCAGCAATACTGCCAGGGTGGCAGTGCCTGGGTTCCAGGGTGGCACTGCCAAAGGTCACAGCCAGAGGGGGCCATATTGATGAAAGGAGGAATGAGAGTGGATATGAATGGTGAAGGGTAGGTATGAGGATGGGGGGTGAAGGGTGGGGTTTCTGGAAGGGTGGCCTGAAAGAGGGCGTGGGAAGGCCTAAAAAAAGGGGGGGGGGTGTTCAATGGCTCCATAGCTGGATGCCCTCACCTTGGGGGGTGTGGGGTAGTGCCCATGTATGTGGGTGACATTGCCCGAGGATGGGGGCGTGTGTGGACTCTCAAGCTTGCTTAGAGATCAGGATGCCATTGCAAAATGGCAGACCAATCTCTGAGGAGCCGATCCGGCCTGCGAGTTCAGCTCACCAGTCATGGAAAAGATTCTAAGGGCACGATCTGACTGAAATATTTCTGAGTGTCATTTGTGACGGATTTTGCTGGGAGTTTCCTGTCAACTCCTGTCAACTCTTGTGGCAGGTTCCTCAGAGACCGTAGCAAGTGCATTTAGCCTTGTGTTTCACGGCACTTGTAGCACTGAGAAACACCCTGCTATCTAACGCCCATCCAGTTAGATATGGGGCCACAGCAGGCATCGTGCACCCGAGGCATCTGCGGGATTCCAATCCTCTGGGAGACCTCTGCAGGTGCCATTCTATCTGGTCCCTATTTGTGGTGACCAGCGCTGAATTGCACTCGCCGGACGTTTCCAAGGTGAAGGTTATAGATCCCAATGCCCTGGTTACCTCAAGGACTGCATATTAGAGTGAGAATAGCTGTCGCTCCCTAATGTGTAGATTTGCCAGAAAGTGTTTCTGCCCACAATGGGTGGGCTTCACATCGAGACATCTGACGAGATTGTGTTAGATCTCGCGAGGCGTAGTGAGCCAGATAGATCTGGAAGCAGGTTCTCCCGGCAGTTATCGGCCACATGGCACAGCTCCTCGGGTTCAAAACTTGCAACGTGGGTGGAGAGAGAGAGAGAGGAGAATGAAGGAAGAAACTCGCTCAAGGTTTTGTTCCTTCAGTGTCTCAGTTGCTCGTGCTCGGTTCTGCAGAGAAGGCGGGTACTTAAACACGCAAGGGTTGGCCAACAATCTCCAAATAGATCATGGTGTGAATTCTCCACTGGTGGGATTCTCCGTTCCGCTGGCAGTGCACCTCCACCCATGGGTTTCCCGGCAGAGTGGGGTGATTACAATGCAAAATCCCATTGGTCAGTGGCAGAACAGAGAATCCCAGCGATGGCTCAACACCGAGAAACATTTGGCTGGGGAAGCGGAGAATTCATGACTAGGAATTCCTCTCTCAGCCAGGATTTCATTGCCAAACGATTATGTTGATTGGTTTGTCCCCACTCAGTTGAGTGCCCAGATGATTGTCTGGACACTTCACTAATGAAATAGGAGATGACCCCCATTAATACCTTTCAACACCATTGTTCCTGGTGGGGCTTTACAGACAGGTTGTCTCCATTTCAATCATTTTGGATGCAGAAGGTACAGTGATGCAAATGTTCAGCCATTTTTGACCGTCAGACAAATTAACTGGGGGAGAAACAATCAATTTGAGGTTTTTGGTCATTAAATTCAAAAATGTTCCCATATTATACTCCATCTTCCAAATATTTTGCCCTCTGATTTAACCTATCCAAATCCCTTTGCAGACTGCGCATCCTTCTCACAACTTGCCTTCCTACCTTTCTTTATATCATCAGTAAACTTTGGCTGCAATACATTAGGCCCTTTCATCCAAGTCAATAATATAGATCATTAATAGTTGAGATCCCAGCACTGATCCCTCTGGTACTCCACTAACTACACAGTTAGCCACCCTGAAAATGACCCATTTATCACGATAGAATCTGTATAATTCTCATCCAGCAGACAGGTTCATAGCACCCTGTATATAAGTGTCTTTAACATAACAAAATGCTTTACTGAAGCATTGGACAAATATTGAGACAAAATGAAAGAAGTGGGTATTAGAACATATCAATAAAATTTGGTCAAAGAAGTAGTTTTTAAGTAGGATCTTAAAGGTGGCGAGATTTAGGGAGGGAACTTCAAGGTTTCAGGCCTCACATCACAGCCACCGATGATGAGATGAGGGAAGAGGGTTATGAACAATAGGGTAGGATTCAAAGAATGCAAACTTATCAGAGGATTATAGGAACAGATGATGTTATAGAGAAACAGAACAATAAAAGGAGATTAAGGATTTTAAAATAGAGATTTTCATAGTTCAGTAGCCAATGTAACTCCACAAGCAGAGGGTGATGGGCGAACAGGACTTGGTACAGGTAGCAGAGTTTTAAATAACAGTAAGTTAGTATTGGGCAGGCAATCCGCTTTTCCAGATAACCGGTTGGGCGATATTTACCCTGGTATCACGCGTACACCTTCAATATTTACGGTTAGATATTCAAAAATCTCACTACCTAGTTAAAATCTACCGTTCTCTTGAGGCAGGCAGCCACTGCTAGCAGTATAGGTTCTTTAAGTGCCTGGGCTCCTCAGTAACCATTGCTTCATGACACCTCTGTTTTTCCTTGACAAATGACTCACTTCTTAAGTACAAATTGCTAACAGCTTGCCTTCATATACATCACGGTATTCAGGCCTAACTGGGGCTCCGCTGCTGCCCCTGGTGCCTGTCAACTATAACTGAGGAGATTTTTTTTTTTGCTTGTCTTTCCTCAGGCTCGAGGACTGCATTCATCACTCGCTTGCAGGCTTTCTGTCAATACAGATATCAACAGAACACACAGCAGAATCGGCGAAGAAAAAAATGACAAACCAGGTCTAGAGAGCGCTGTTCCAACACAGCATGAGAGATTAAATTGTAAAATCCTAGAGGCAGTGGAATGAATCTGAACAATTACTGCTAACATGCAACACCTGCTGACTAAGATGGATAGGTTCTGTCTGAGAGGGAAGCCAGAGTCTGACAGTTATCAGCAGGCCCCGATTCACCAATGCATCATGAACAGGGTGGCAATGGTTGGTCTTTAGTTCATTCACAGTTTGCAAATTGCTGACGCAAAGCATTTTTCCCATCTGTCTGATTAGTGTAGGTAGTTATCACTGATCACACACTCGCTCATTAATGTCACACAGTAATCACTCCGGCTCAATCTTTCCTCGTGTGTGTCTTCCAAGTTACAGTGCCTCTATATTTCAGGCTCGGCCTTAGCATGTATGAACTTCCTTCTCTCTGTGTTCAGTGTCTTCTATGAAAATGAAAAAAAAAATGAAAATCGCTTATTGTCACGAGTAGGCTTCAATGAAGTTACTGTGAAAAGCCCCTAGTCGCCACATTCCGGCGCCTGTCCGGGGAGGCTGGTACGGGAATCGAACCGTGCTGCTGGCCTGCTTGGTCTGCTTTAAAAGCCAGCGATTTAGCCTTGTGAGCTAAACCAGCCCGTTTATGCTCTGGTCTTATCTCTGATTCAGTTTTCTGTAGGTTTGTTCTTCTCTTTCCCATTGTGATCTATTTTTCTTTCAGTATTTATACCTAATCACAGCAGCACAGAATAATACAGTTTAGAAGAGGCCGTTCAGCCCATCGAGTCTGCACCGACACATGAAAAACACCTGACCAGCCTCCCTAATCCCATTTGACAGCACATGGCCCATAGCCTTGAATGTTATGACGTGCCAGGTGCTCATCCAGGTACTTTTTCAAGGATGTGAGGCCTCTACCACCCTCCCAGGCAGTGCATTCCGTCGTCACCCTCTGGGTAAAAATGTTTTTCCTCAAATCCCCCTGAAACCTCTCGCCCCTCATCTTGAACTTGTGTCCCCTCATAACTGACACTTCAACTAAGGGGAACAGCTACTCTCTATCCATCTGGTCTATGCCCCTCATAATCTTGTACACCTTAATCAGGTTACCCCTCGGTCATCTCTGCTCCAGCAAAAACAACACAAGCTTATCCAACCTCTCTTCATAACTTAAATGTTCCATCCCAGGCAACATCTTGGTGAATCGTGTCTGCACCACCTCCTGTGCAATCACATCCTTCCTATAATGTGGTGACCAGAATTGCACCCAGTACTCCAGCTGTGGCCTCACCAAAGTTCAACACGATCCCGCTGCTTTTGTAATCTCTGCCCCAATTGATAAAAGCGAGTGTCCCATATGTCTTTCTCACCACCCTATTAACCTGCCCTTTTGCTTTCAGAGATTTGTGTTCTTTGTCTCTTTGTCCCTCGGAACTTTCCAGTATCAAGCCAGTCATTGAACACTTCCTTGTCACATTACTCCAAAGTGTATCGCCTCACACTTTTCAGGGTTAAATTCCATCTGCCACTTTTGTGACCATTTGGCCATCCTGTCTATATTTTCCTGTAACCCAAGACACTCAACCTCACTGTGAACCACCCGGCCTATCTTTGGGATATCCCCAAACTTACTGGTCTTACCCCCCGACATCTATGTTGTTTATATCAATGACAAACAATAGGGGAATAAGCACAGATCCCTGTGGTATGCCACTGGACACTAATTTCCAATCACTAATGCAGCTGCCTGCCATCTCCTACAGCTAAGTCAATTCTTTGTTTTATATTTCTGCATCTCTGCAGGGAGGCATTTAAGTGTGGAAATATTTAACATTAACTTGGTAATATATTTGAAGGTGATTGAAGGGTATTAGTTTTTGTGACCAGCCAGATGGACTGCAGGGGTAGGATTCTCTGTTGCCAATGCCAAAATCGCGAAACGCAGTTGGGCAGAGAATAGGTTCCGACGCCAAAATCACGGTGGGTGCCGATTTGATGCAATTGCGATTCTCCATCACCTCGACAGCAGCGTCAATGTGTACCGGAATGTACGTACAGTAAACACTGTTTGCATATCATTAGGAGGCCTGACCTGGCATTCTCCATGGCCTGCGCGATTCTCCTCCTACGATGGGCCAACGCGGTTCACTTGTGCTTTTAAAAATCGTGAAAACGACATCGAGGCTGACAAGGGAGAGGGAGGAGGTAAGAAATCGAGAGGAGTGACTGTGGGCTGCCGGGCCGGACACTGGCCAGCTGGCCGGGGTGGGAGGGGGTGGGAGGGGGTGGGAGGGGGTGGGAGGGGGTGGGAGGGGCCCTGCCAGGACCAAGGCTGGGCAGGGGGGGAGAGTGACAGAAGCACAGGTCGAGTGTCCGGGGTGACTCCCCCACAGGACTGGGGTGGTGCCCGGGCACGGACCACCATTACCGCGGCTACCTTGCTGCGCATCCCACTGACCACACACCTCGGCCCCTGGTTCTACAGAATTACACTGGCTGTATGGGTGCCCCCACCCCCCCCATCCCTGCGCCTCACCCTCTGCCACACTTCCCCTACCTCCATCCCCGCACCTCTGCCACACATATCCCTACCCGGCTGCCATCCGCCGGTGGCCCATCCAGGGCAACATCCAAGGTAACCCCTACGGGGCTGCGATGCATACTCCTGGTGAGGGCAGCTCCAGCCGACAATACCCCTGGGATCAGGGATGGGCACCAGGACCAGAGGCCTCCATTGTGCTGGCTACCGATGGGGCCAGTGTGCGGGGATGGGGGTGGGACAAGTGGGGGCAGAGCCAGGAGTGCCAGCCAGCACCACTGTGTAGCACGGTGGACCTGGTTGGGCTTGGGGTACACATCATGTTCGCATGTCAGTCCTTCACCCCCTGCAGACAATGGATATTGGAATTCAACCAGAAATGGCGGCCTCCCTGCTGGTCGTGGCAGCCTTGGGGGATGCCCTGCGGCTGTATGAGCGGGCGCAGCTCGAGGAGGAGGAGGAAGCAGCAGCAGCAGAGCGTGCAGCAGCGGAGTATGCCGCAGAGGGACAGGAGGCAGCTGCCCAGGATAGAGAGCAAACAGCCCAACAGGCCGACATGAGGGAACTGCCAAGGCGGTGCCGCATGAGGGCCCATGTGTACCGCCACCGGCTGTCATTCGAGGAACTGTCAGACCGGGCATGCCATCGAAGACTCCGGCTGAGCAGAGAGACAGTGTAACATATCTGCCAGATGATGGCACACCTGACACTGGGGGGGGGTTATGGGGAGGACACCCGCTCCCGGTGGCCTTGAAGGTGACGGTCGCCCTGAACATTTATGCCACGGGGTCCTTCCAGGAGCTGAGTGGTGACCTGTCCGGGATCTCACAGACCTAGGTGCCCAGGAGTGGCTCAATACAGCCACTTCAATGTGGATTGAGCCCACCAGGATGTCCGGGCAGGGGCGTTAGCGACTATCGCCGACTAGCCTCGGGTCCAGGGGTGATCGATGAGATGCATGTACCCCTACGAGCACCTGCAGATGACAGGTCGCTGTACACAAACTGAAAGGGGTACCACTCAATGAACGTGCAGCTGAGATGTGATCATCAGATGCACATCATACACGTCTGCGCCCAATACCCGGGGAGTGTGCACAACTCCTTCACCCTGACAGACTTGATGACTCCTGACATGTCTGAGATGCTCCCCCGGCTGGGGGTTAGCTCCAGGACAATAGAGGTTATTCACTGTGGCTGTGGCTGATAACACCTATCCCGACCTATGGCCACAGACCGAAGCAGAGACCTGCTACAACGACGCCCATACAGCGACCAGGTCCGCATTCGAGCAGTGCGTCGGCTTACTGAAGATGCGGTTCAGGTGCCTGGACCATTCTGGAGGAGTCCTCCAGTATGGTGCTGAGAGGGTCGCCTGTAACGTGGCAGCCTGCTGCATCCTCTGCAACATAGTGGCATGCCTCAGTGCACCCATCTGAGGTGCCGTCCCACTGCAGGGGGAGCAGTGCAGAGCACACCTTGAACAGCAGATACGTGCAACATAGCCTTTGCCACCCGCCCCCCCCCCTCCCCTCAAGGGTGGATGCCCCATCAGTGGCACCATCAGCCAGCCCACCATGCAGGAATAGCGGCCAGCACCTAGCCCCCCCTGCCCATTGCGCCCCTGCCTTGGACAGGTAGGCACAACCCATGCATTGCACAGAGGATCTATAGCACACTACAGCTATTGTCCCAATGGTTGTCCAGTCCCCTCGCCCAGACTCGTCCACAGTACCAGCCCGCACGCATGCCACCTCACATGGTGCCGGTCTGTAGCACAAGATGCTGTGCTGCAACCAAGTGGCACCCTGCTGGAGTGGTAGCACGCAGCTCACCCAAGGAGGACACAGGAAGGCACAGGACAGGATCCGCAGTTCAAAAAGCTGGGTGGCAGGGCAGGGGGCCCCATGGTGACAGGAGCCTGGGGCGCGATGCGATGGGAAGAGTGTTGGGGGGTATGGGTGAAACACGTTGGATCTGGTTGGGCACAGGAGTACGCACCGTGTTAAAATGTCTGTCCCTTTAACCCCTGAAGAAAATGGATTTTGGAGCACAGCTGGGTGTGATTGGCATCTGCCTGGCCAACGCAGCCCTTGATGGATTCACTGAAGATGCGTGAGCAGATACTGCTCGGCGAGGAGCTTGCAGATCAGGAGTCTGCTCCAGAGGTGCAGCAGCCAGCTGATGGTCATGGAGAGCCGGCCACCCAACAGACCGGGGAGGAGGTGGGAAGGAGGCGTCGCATTAGGCCTCGTGTATACCGGCAGCACCTGTCACATGAGGAAGTGCCAGATCGGGAGTGCCACCGCCGACTATGGTCGAGCAGAGAGACCGTGCAACATCTGTCCGGATCATGGCAGAACTTAAACCGTGGGGGTCCAGGGATGGCCACCCGCTCCCTGTGGCCATCAAGGTGACGGTCGCTCTGAAACTTTATGCCACGTGGTCCTTCAGGCACGAAGCGGGGATCTATCTCCCAGACCTCTGTGCACTGGTGCATCTGTGCCGGAACGGATTCCCTGTACACCCGGTTGACACAATACATTACCTTTGACATGGTTGCCTGGGCAGCGGGATTCACTACATTCGCAAGCCTGCTCCAGGTCCGGGGGTGATCAACAGGATGCAAGACCCCCTACGAGAACCGGTGTATGAGGGGGTGCCCTTCATCAATCGGAAGAGATCCCACTCCCTGAATGTGCAGCTGGTATGTGACCACCGCCTGCATATCGTGCATGTCTACGCCTGATACTCAGGGATGCCATTCTCCTGGCACTCTCGTCGGTGCCTGACACCTTCGAGGCGCTGCACCAGGTGAGGGGTTAGCTCCTGGGCGACAGGGCTTATCCGCTGCAGATGATGAGTATCCAGAGGCGCCAGACCAACAAGGAGAACCTCAATAATCATGCCCATGATACCCAGGATATCATCAAGTGGTGCATCGGTGTACTGAAGGTGTGGTTCATTGTCGACATCATCTCCTGCACCCGCAGTCTTTTGGGCTCCTCCAATCGGCTATGCACTTGCTGGAATGTTGCTGACATCCCCTCCTAAACCTCATGGCCCTGTTCTAGCATCTGGGATAAACTTGTCCAGAGGCTCGGCATCTGACTGGGACTCAGCAAAATCCTGGGATCTAGCAGAACTCCGACGGCTGTCTCCCTTGGATGTTCTTGCCTCCACCTGATCTGCATCAGCAACTGTGTGGTGCTCATCAGATTGTGCCCCAGAAGCCTGTCCACTAATGTCTCCCATCGAGGTGTGTGTCTCTGCACTAGTGGAAGGTGGGGGTGATAGCTGCGGTGCCTCAATGGTGATCTCCTCAGAGCTCTCCTCTGAGGCAGTTTCTTGGATGGCAGGAGGGGAAGGTCTCCAGATGGCCCAACCCTATCAGAGAGAGATCATGTGCGACAATGGACATGTGGTCAGTGAGAGGGAAGGATCATTTATAATAATAATAATCTTTATTGCCTTGCTCGCGGCGAGACACTGAGGCATGAGTCTGGCAAATGAGACGGCGAGATGCCATTAATGGCGAGAAGCTAATGGAGGCTCATTTCCGGCATGAAGTGTCATTAAATATGGGCTGCGATCTTGACAACACGGCCGTCAAGAGAAACCCCGCCAATCAAACATCTCGCCAATCCTGCCTAAAATTACACTTAGAAATGTTTCCGTTAAATCGCGCCCAAACCTATGCTTTATGCGAAGCCCAAATTGAAATAAATCAACTCAGATTAATACCTGTGATTGCTTGACATCTGTAAACAATCTTTTTTAATCCTTTATTAATCTTTTTTTTAAATATGCGTAAATATCTTTCATCTGGGGTCTAGGTTTAGATTTGCCTGATCCCAGGTCAATTGATCTCATGAACTATGATGCTCCTCTTTCTAATGTTATTGACATCTCCTATTTATCAAGCAACAATTTCAAGTGGTTTCATTATACAAATATTTGTGAAACAAAAGTGTATCACATGGAATAGGAAGGTAGATATATAGGGAGGGATTTTCCAGCTGTTTTTGTCAGTGGGATCTTCCGGTCCCACAACCCCCGCTATGTGTTTCCCAGAAGATCCTACCGCCGGCCAACAACAGGCTGCCAAGAAATACGCCAAGGGGGGCACGGAAAAACCCCCATAGGTAAATTTTGGATGGATGGAGAAAAAGACAGATGGACATTGACAGTGATATTGAGATGACAGAGGGATGGATAGTCAGAGAGATGAATAGACAGAGTGATAAATAAACAGATCAATAAATAAATGGATAAGCATCTCAATAGGTGTACATGGACAAATGAAAAGATAGTTGAGATGTGTCAGACAAAAGGAACATTTAGGTAGAGATATAATAGATAAATGCATGAATAATATACAGGAAATATTCATGGAGAGTATTTTAAGATACCAAAATGCTAGAAAGCATCAAAACATTAATATTATACATTTAAATGTCAAAGTGCTCATTAATATAAGTAATGAGCAGCTGTTGCCTTTTTAAATAATGCACACTCTTGTCATTGACTGTCAAGCAAAAAGGAAATTGATGTTAGAAATAGACTGCGAGTGAATATATTAACCAAACTTCTCCAATACGGTTGTTGGATTCATGGCTCTCTAACAATGTTACACTTGATTAATGTTCTTGCTGTCTGTTTTGTGCTCACTGCATTTGAATCAAACAAGCTTTTATATTTGATATTTTCATGATTTTAGCAATAATGTTTCCATGGGCCAAATTCTCTGTCTGCCGCCGGTAGCAGGATTCCCGATGTGGCGGAGAATCTAGTGTAGGGGTAACACGAGATCGGCACCCGGATACTCCGGCCCTCTACTGGCAGTGGAATCGGGATTCTCAACTGCACAGGGAAGGATGTAAATGGATGCAAACGGATCTTAATGACCAATTTGTATCCACTTAGCAGGCTGGGCACCAGATTCTCCGGGCCCTTGCAATTCTCCCATCTTCCGGGCCGGGAATTACATGGGCACCGATGGCAACAGGTATGGAGAAGCGTGTCCTGATGTGGTGGACTTCGCTGTGGGCCAAAGGGTAGCCCCTTAAAGGTGTTGCCCCCAAAGTCCACCCGAGGGCCACCCTCCCCCCCATAATGCCAGATATGCCCACCCAATCCCCACTAGACCTCCACATGCCCCCTGCTGAGACCCCCTAAATAAATAGACCCCCCCCACAGACTCGCTAAATGGGACGATTCCCCACAGAGACCCGCTAAATAAAGTGACCCCCTTAATAGGACGACCTCCCACACAGATCACCTAAATAGGCGGATCCCCCAAGAGACGTCCTAACTAAAGGACCCCTCCCACAGAGACCCCCTAAATGAAGGACCCCCCACAGAGACCCCCTAAATAAAGGAACCCCCAACAGAGAGCCCCTAACTAAAGGGACCCCCAGAGACCCCCTAGCTAAAAGAACCACCCCCACCCTCCCCACCCCCTACAGTCCCGACAGAAAATAGAGCTCTCTCTGGAAGCTAAAGTGCAGTCCAGACAGGGGCAGAGAAAATAAATACTGTTGTAACACTCAGCTGGGAATACACCTGCTGGATCAGACAAAGGAAGCACCACATGTTCATTCCTGGAAAGAGAAAAGCTGTGACCTGTGTTAAAACCCCTCAGATCCTTAAGCTGCAAGCCATTCATTAATTCCTCTTAGTGGGTTGTGATTGACAGCTTCCACAAACATAGCTGTTAGCCTTTCTTCATTCATCTCCCTTCATGGATGATTAACTCTGAAGTGCTTAATGTTTACAAACATCAATCGCTTCAAAGAGAGTTAAGTGCTGTCAATTTCCAGCTCAGTGCTTCAAGATCACTCAAGCGTGAAGGGGAGTGATTGAGAGCACAAATCATGTGCAATTTATCTCCGACTGGAGAACATAGTCTTCCGAATGGTGAACGTCGTCCTGTTTTTCTGTCACTATCAGATAATGCTCATAACTTCTGTTATAACTTGCCCGGGTCCTATGGTCTGGGGAAAATTGGTTACCCCAAGATCCTTGGGAAATAGGAGCTTCCCCAATGAGGGAGTCAGAGCAATCATTAGCAGTGCAGCTGTATAAATAAAGCTGCCCAGTGTGGCACTGGCTAGAGAAGGAACCAGTAGTGAACGGTGTACTTTGTACATATTGTTGTAAATTGTGGTAAACCACTGTATTGTATTGTATTGTACTGTTGTATTGTTACATGCCTGGGCTTGTCCCTGCTGGCTCCAAACCACTGTAGTAGATAATATGTTCATTGTGGTAAACTGCCACTGCCTGATGGCTCCGCCTCCCCTCGGGCTCGGTATGAAGGTGGCTGGTTTCCGCCACTGCCCCAGATCGGGATTGGAGGCCAGGAGGCTATCTGTTTAGTTTATTAAAGCCTCAGTTACGTTCACTACTCGTCATGTGTTCATTGATGGAACATCGATTTAATGAACTAAATATCTAAGATTAATTCATTGCTCAAACCTGATCGCCTGGAGCTGGAGCAACAGGCAGACGACGCCACTGCAACATTCAAGCACTGGCTAAGCTGCTTCAAAGCGTACCTCGGATCCTCCACCGAAGACTTCACTGACCTCCAAAAGCAGCAGATCCTCAATGCACGGGTGAGCCCGCAAGTTTTCCACAAATTTCCATTCATCAGGGCTGCCCCCTCGTATACAGAGGTGATAATGCTGCTGAAGGGACAATATGCAAAGTCTGTAAACGAGGTGTATGCGAGGCACCTTCTTGCCATGAGGCGACAACGCGCTGGAGAATCACTAGCCAAATTCCTGCATGCCTTGCGGGTACTCAGCCGGAACTGTGATTGCCAGGTGGTATCGGCCCTCCACCACACGGAGCTGTTGATCAGGGACGCCTATGTCTCAGGCATGAAATCGAACATCCGCCAGTGATTGCTAGAAGTGTGTACACTCGGCCTACCAGAGACAATGCAGCTCTCAAACCCGCAGAAGGTGGTCTTCCAGAACATGGAGGCCTACACCTCTGACCACGCGGCACACTTGTGGACCTCGTGGGCGCCACCATCATCCGACTCGGGTGCGGCGCAAGCCTGTGCTGCGCAGCAGCCCGCCAATGCCGGGAGTCCGAAAGTGCTACTTTTGCGGCCAGGGTAAGCATCCCAGATAACGCTGCCCTGCACGGAACATGACTTGCAACGGGTGTGGGAGGAAGGGCCACTTTGCAAAAGCCTGCCAGGCCCCATCTCTCCCTAAAACTCCTAGGCCCAGCAGCGCTGCCTGCTGCCTGTCGAGGCCACCCCCAGCTGGCGCGCCACCCGCCATGTGCGACCCGAGGGCGCCGCCATCTTCACCGCCATCTTCAATTTCGCCCGCCACGCGCGACCCATGGGGGCCGCCATCTTTGACGCCATCTTGTACTCCACCCACCACGCGCGACCCATGGGGCCCGCATCTTTGACGCCATCTCCGATGCCAACTGCCATGCGCGACCCATGGAGGCCGCCATCTTGGGACCACTCCGCAGCCTCCCAGGAACCCTGCTCACCCGGTCGTATGCTGGCCGCCGCTACCTCCGACCGGCCTATCCATCACCTTCCGAAGCTCGCCTCCATCACCCTCGACCAGTCCCAGCCTCAAAGAACAAAGAACAAAGAAAAGTACAGCACAGGAACAGGCCCTTCGGCCCTCCAAGACCGTGCCAACCATGCTGCCCGTCTAAACTAAAATCTTTGACACAAAGAACTCATCACCTCGCAAAATCTATGATGACTGTCCAGATCAACGGGCACGAGACTGCCTGCCTTTTTGACTCCGGGAGCACAGACAGCTTCATACACCCAGATACTGTAAGGCGCTGCTCCCTCCCAATTTTACCCGCGACCCAGAAAATCTTCCTGGCTTCCGGATCACATTCAGTAGAAATCCGGGGGTACTGTGTCGCGACCCTTACTGTACAAGGCGTAGAGTACACTAGCTTTAAGATGTACATCCTTCCCCATCTCTGTGCTGCCCTATTACTGCGGCTCAACTTCCAGTGCCCCCTCCAAAGCCTTACTATAAAGTTTGGTGGATCCCTGCCACCCCTCACCGTCTGTAGCCTCACGACCCTTAAGGTCGCCCACCCCCGCTCTTTGCTAACCTCACCCCGGACTGTAAGCCCGTCACTACTAGGAGCAGACGATACAGTGCCCAGGACAGGACCGTTATAAGGTCAGAAGTCCAGCAACTCCTACGAGAGGGGATCATTGAGGCTAATTCCAGCCCCTGGAGAGCCCAAGTGGTGGTCGTCAAGACTGGGGAGAAGCACCGGATGGTCATCGACTACAGTCAGACCATCAACCGGTACACGCAGCTTGATGCATACCCCCTCCCCTGCATATCTGACATGGTCAATCAGATTGCGCAGTATCGAGACTTCTCCACAGTTGACTTGAAGTCCGCGTACCACCAGCTCGCTATCCGCCCGGAGGACCACCAGTACACTGCCTTCAAGGCAGACGGCCACCTCTACCACTTCCTCAGGGTTCCCTTCGGCATCACCAATGGGGTCTCAGTCTTCCAGCGAGAAATGGACCGAATGGTTGGCCAGTACGGGCTGCGGGCCACGTTCCCGTACTTAGATAATGTCACCATCTGTGGCCATGGCCAGCAGGACCATGACGAAAACCTCCGGCATTTCCTCCACACTGCTGTACTCCTGAACCTCACCTATAATAAAGAAAAATGTGTTTTCCGCACAACCCGCCTAGCCATCCTTGGCTACGTTGTGGAAGACGGAGTCCTAAGGCCTGACCCCCTCCCCCACTGCTCCATGGCCCTAAAGAGATGCCTGGGGTTCTTCTCCCGTACCCTCCATGCCTCCGAAATTCGACACTCCTCCGTCGAAAAGGAAGCCCAAGCCATTGTTCAAGCTGTGTGACATTGGAGGCATTACCTGGACGGCAGGCGATTCACTCTCCCCACTGACCAACGGTCGGTTGCCTTCATGTTTAACAATACACAACAGGACAAAATCAAGAATGACAAGATTCTGAGGTGGAGGATTGAGCTCTCTACCTACAACTACGATATCTTGTACCGACCGGGGAAGCTCAATGAGCCCCCAGATGCCCTATCCCGCGGTACATGTGCCAGCGCACAAGTAGACCAACTTCGGGCAATCCACAATGACCTCTGTCACCCGGGAGTCATCTGTTTTTTTCATTTTGTCAAGGCTCGCAACCTGCCTTACTCCATCGAGGAGGTCAGGACCGTGACCAGGAATTGCCAAGTCTACGCGGTGTGCAAACGCACTTCTATGGGCCAGACAGAGCGCACCTAGTAAAGGCCTCTCGCGCCTTTGAGAGCCTCAGTATCGACTTCAAAGGACCCATCCCCTCCACTGACCGTAACGTGTACTTCCTCAACGTTGTAGACGAGTATTCACGATTCCCCTTTGCCATCCCATGCCCTGACATGACCTCTGCCACCGTCATCAAGGCCCTGCACAGTCTCTTCACCTTGTTCGGGTTCCCCACCTACATCTTTAGCGATCGGGGTTCCTCCTTCATGAGCGACGAGTTGTGTCAGTTCTGATGAGTTGGGTAAGCTGGGTCTGCGAGGACTGCGTTTACTGCAGTAATGAGAGAGACAGGCTTCCAACACTTGAAGAAATACAACTCGATTTTATTGAACACTTAACTATCATACATGCTTTAACTGTGGGTTGACACTATGCTGACTTGACTGGAGACCTGAGGCTAACCTGACCAGCCTATTTTACTACCACATGGTGTGTGTTCCAGTTGCTGCTCACAAGCTCTGACTGTCTCAGAGGCTGGATCCCGAGAGAGTGGGAAATCTCCCCCCCTTTTTTTTAAAAAAATGTGTGCAGGTCAACAAATAGTGAATGTGTGTGTACAGGAGCCTGACTATATGCAAAGTATGCTAACGTATTTACATGGGAAGGTGTCTAGTGCAGATAGAGGGCAGATAACAAATGAGGAAAAAAACAAGATGTACAGATGTGTAAATGGATCACAAGGTAATGCAACACTTAGTCTATTAATTCAGTCTCTGTGGCGGGCGACGAATTCTGGTTGACCAAACGAGCATTTGGCTCTTTGAGTTGGAGGCCATGTTCGTGGATCCTGTGGAACACTCGCTTGAGGCGATTGATGTGCTCCTGAGGAGTTGTGGACCAGATAATGATATCATCTACATACACTCGCACCCCCTCAATGCCCTCCATCATTTGCTCCATTATGCGGTGGAACACGGTAGCATGGTGGTTAGCATAAATGCTTCACAGCTCCAGGGTCCCAGGTTCAATTCCCGGCTGGGTCACTGTCTGTGCGGAGTCTGCACGTCCTCCCCGTGTGTGCGTGGGTTTCCTCCGGGTGCTCCGGTTTCCTCCCACAGTCCAAAGATGTGCGGGTTAGGTGGATTGGCCATGCTAAATTGCCCGTAGTGTCCTAAAAAAGTAAGGTTAGGGGGGGGGGGGGGTTGTTGGGTTACGGGTATAGGGTGGATACGTGGGTTTGAGTAGGGTGATCATTGCTCGGCACAACATCGAGGGCCGAAGGGCCTGTTCTGTGCTGTACTGTTCTATGTTCTATGTAACACCTCTGAGGCAGCGATGATGCTAAAGAGCATTCGGTTGTAATAGTAGCGACCGAACGGGGTGTTAAATGTGCACAGCTTTCGACTGGACGCGTCCAGGTGTATTTGCCAAAACAACCTTGGATGCATCCAGCTTTGTGAAAAACTTGGCATGAGCCACTGGCAGCAATGGCATTGCCATTGTAGTCGAGGAGCTGGCAGGCCGGTGGAAGAATGCTTGGCTTGACGAGGATGGTGTCAAGGTCAGATTTTGAAATGAGGTTTGCTGAAGCGCCGGTGTCCAGCCTGAAGCGTATGCGAGCCTTGTTGACCGTAAGGGTGGAACACCGCTCGTCGTCTGGATCAATGCTCATTACTGGGAGTTGTTTCACCATCTTTGCTGAAGGCGGCGTATGCTTGGTGATGATGCCCACCCGGAATGGGGATGTGAGGCCCTCGGTGTCGGGATCTGGAAGAAGGTCGGAGTCGGAGTCTGCAACGGGTGGCTGTACTGATCGGACGCTCCTGCGCTACGGCTGGGATCGCTGTCTGTTGGGCAGTTGAGCAGATCTGCAAAGGGCTGCGTAGTGGCCAAGCTTGCCACACTGGAGACAGCGTCGAGATTTCGGGGGACACTGCCGCTTTAAATGGGCGGAGCCACAGTTGTTGCACGTCATGGCGCCGACATCAGGATGTTCCGTGCGCCACCGCGCATGCGCAGTGCGATCGAACGACGTGCGCACTTGCGCAGTTCAGTCGTCGGCCTCGCCGTCCCCTTGGTCATGGCGCGCATGCGCAGGAACCCGGGAAAACCGCGCAAAATGGCCACCCTCATCCAGACTCAGGCCCTGGAGCTGTTTGATGGCCTGCACCCGTTCCGCATCATGGGGGTTTTGCCGTGCCGTTTCTGCCGCCTGATATGGGAGTACCGGTTGTTAGCGTACTCGTGGAGGACGCAGGTCTCGATGGCGATGGTAAGGGTGAGCTGCTTAGCTTTAAGGAGCTGCTGGCGAAGGGGATCGGAGTGGACTCCGAAAAAGATCTGATCCTGGATCATGGAGTCGGAAGTGGAGCCATAGTTGCAGGACTGCGCGAGGATACGGAGATGGGTTAAAAAGGACTGAAAAGGTTCATCCTTACCCTGAAGCCTCTGCTGGAACACATAGCGTTCAAAGCTCTCGTTGACTTCGATGTCACAGTGGCTGTCGAACATCAGCAGGACTGTTTTAAACTTTGTCTTGTCCTCGCCTTCAGCAAAGGCGAGGGAGTTGAAGATGTGGATAGCGTGGTCCCTGGCTGCAGAAAGGAAGAGAGCAATCTTCCTGCATCCAATGCAGCTTCGAGGTCGGTGGCTTCAAGATATAGCTGGAACTGCGAGGTTGCCGGCGATGCGGCACTGCGGGGGACGGCGGACGCTGTCCATGTTACCGGATGGCTGATCACTGGCACCATGATGTGTTGGGTATGCTGGGTCTGCGAGGCCTGCGTTTACTGCAGTGGTGAGAGAGACAGGATTCCAACACTTGAAGAAATGCAACTCGATTTTATTGAACTCTTAACTACCATACATGCCCTCTGGCTTTATTGTGGTCGTGTCCTGTCTGGTGATTGGCTGCTGTGTTCTGTGTGTTCACTGGTCATCCTGTATGTCAATCACTACCTGTCTGTGCACCATCATATACCTGTGCATATTATGACAAGTTCCTGCTCAGCAAGGGCTTCGCCTCGAGCAGGACGACCAGCTACAACCCCCGGGGCAACGGACAGGTGGAGAGGGAGAACGCGACGGTCTGGAAGGCCATCCTCTTGGCCCTACAGTCTAGACGTCTCCCAGTCTCCCGCTGGCAGGAGGTCCTCCCTGATGCACTCAACTCCTTCCAGTCGCTCCTGTGCATTGCCACCAACGAGACCCTTCATTAACATATGTTTGCCTTCCCCAGGAAGTCCACCTACGGGGTCTCGCTCCTGTCCTGACTGACAGTTCCAGGGCCCGTCCTCCTCCGCAAGCATGCGAGGTGTCATAAATCAGATCCCGTCGTCGAGAAGGTCCTGCTCCTCCATGCCAATCCACAATATGCCTATGTGGCATATCATGACCGGCGGCAGGACAGTCTCCCTCCAGGATTTGGCACCTGCAGGATCCCCAGCGACCATCACCACCACCCCCGATCCTACACCGTCTCTCCCCACCCCTGCCCACCTACCTCACAAACTGACACCCACAGGCCCACTGGCAACCATCACCACCACCACCACCCTCGCCCACACACTGCCGCTTCCTCCACCGACTCAACTACTGGGTGGAGAAGAGGACAATACGCTCCCGGACTGAGGCGATCAGGTGGAAGGTCAAGGCCCCCGACAGACTTGATCTTTAAGTCCACTTCACCCCCGCTGGACTCTTTTTTTAACAGGGGGTGAATGTGGTAAACCACTGTATTGTATTGTAGTGTACTGTTGTATTGTTACATGCCTGGGCTTTTCCCTGCTAGCTTCGAACCACGGTAGTAGATAATATGTGTATTGTGGTAAACTGCCACTGTATTATATTTCATAGAATCATAGAATTTACAGTGCAGAAGGAGGCCATTCGGCCCATTGAGTCTGCACCGGCTCCTGGAATGAGCACCCTACCCAAGGTTAACACCTCCACCCTATCACCATAACCCAGTAACCCCACCCAACACTAAGGGCAATTTTGGACACTAAGGGCAATTTATCATGGCCAATCCACCTAACCTGCACATCTTTGGACTGTGGGAGGAAACTGGAGCACCCGGAGGAAACCCACGCACACACGGGGAGGATGTGCAGACTCCACACAGACAGTGACCCAACCCGAAATTGAACCTGGGACCCTGGAGCTGGGAAGCGATTGTGCTATCCACAATGCTACCGTGTTGCCAGTGGTAAACCACTGCCTGATGGCTCCGCCTTCGCCTCGGGCTCGGTATGAAGGTGTCTGGTCTCTGCCGGTGCCCCAGTTCAGGATCAGAGTCCAGGAGGCTTTCCGTTTAATTTATTAAAGCCTCAGTTACGTTAACTACTCGTCTTGTGTTCATTGATGGCACATCATAAATAAAGTTACTTTCTGTTTGACTTTACAAACTTGTGCTAGATTCTTCCTGGCCCTCACAAAAACTTCCTTTAATTTTTACTTTTCTCTTTTCCCACTGGTTATGTCTTTGTCACATGCCTCTCCTGTGCCAGACAGTTCCACCGGTGCCAGGCAGCACAGCAAACCTGCATTAGGAGGAGAGGACTTTTCTCCTTTGGACAGAGAAAGTTAAGAGGTGGTCCAATTGAGATTTTCACATAGATGAGAGACTTTGATAAGAGTAAATAAAGAAAAAATATTCCCTTTGGTGAATGGCCAAAGATTCAAAATCCATGAAGAAAATTCTCGAGGGAAGATGGGGAGAAATGTTTTCTCTCAGAGAGTTATCAGCATTTAGAACTTAAGTTCAGAAACAAAGATTTGCTGCAAAGTTTCTTGAGAGAAGCAAAGAGAGCAGAGAAAGCAGTGTTTTAAGAGAAAAGGAAAAACAAATGTCCCAAGGAGTTGCACAAAGGTCTCCAGAAACATGGAAAAATCAGGAGGCTGAAACTGTCAGCTCCTGATCGGAGCAGAGCCTGCTGGGATTCTGTGGCAGTAAGAACATGATAGTTCCCCATCAGAAGAAATGCACAAATTGAACACTTCAACAGAAACTATGAACTATTGAGCATAAAAAGGAATCAGCAAAAAGAATTAAAGCTCTAGAGAAGACATTAAAACAGCAAGAAGAAATGACTGACAGCAAACTTAAAAAACAAAGTTGCAAAAATTTAGACGGAGAAATTAATGAGGCAATGTTGAATAAGCTGAACTCCTTGAAAAAGCAACTCAAAAATAAGAACAAGTCCAGTGAAGAATTGAATCAGGAGAATAAGAGCTTGGGGAAGGAAGATTAACAATGAGAAATTAATTGAAGAGGTAAAAACTTTGAAATTGACAGCAGAATCAGCAATTCAGACGGAGAAAGAAACTGAGATTACGTGCCAGAAAAAGAAAAGCACAAGAGCCAATATGTTAAAATGGATGATGAAAAAAATGTTGAATTGAAACTCTGGAAAAAGAACAAACTTTATCACATAACCACAGAACCAGAAACAGAGCAATAATAAATAACATTTTAAGTACATAATATGACATGGGCGTTGATGTGTGAGGCAGGTTGGTTCAACTGGATGCAGTGAAGCTAGAAACAAACGTCTGACACCGGAGATGATCCAACACTGTTTTATTTAACTATGGACTGCTGTACATGTTCAGCTGTGGGTTGACACTCTACTAATCCAACTGATGACCTCTTACTGGCTTGATCAGACTTACTAGCCACCGCATGGTAATAGTGCTCACTAACTTGTGCACTCTGTCTCAGTAGCTAGGTCCTGAGAGAGGGAAAGTCTTAATGCCCTGTGGGCTTTATAGTGGTGGTGTCCTGTCTGGTGATTGGTTGTTCTGTGTTGTGTGTTCATTGGTCATCCTGTGTGTCAATCACTGCCTGTCTGCATCTCATTATATACATGATATTATGACAGGCGTTACAATATGAAACTTTGGTCGTGGATCAAGTTAGATCCCTAGAATTATTGTCACTAAGATTGGATCCCTGTCATACCAAGTAAATATGGAGGGATGGATCGTTTGTAAACATGTGGAGTACTTGAGGTGTAAAGAGATGTTCCAAAAGTCAATGTTGCCATCAGAAATGTTTTTGAATCCATAAGCACCAAAGAGCCTGATCAACCTGTTATAGACATTACTAATGTCTCCATGGAAGCTATTCTGACATTGGACAGGGCAGTGAGGAGGACTTTCAGGAGAGGCATCCTCCTGATTAAGTGGAGCCCAGATGTTACTGCAAGGGGAAGAAGGATTACCCAAGCATTGAATGTCCCATCACGAGTCAGCTGTAGATGACAAAGTGACAATGCTGTAGAAACCGGCACCAACCTAGGCCGACGGCCTTAAACATTTGCATTTTGGTCCATAGTGACTTGACGCCTCACATATCCAATGGCAGTCCCCTACCTGCAGCCATCAAGATTGCTATCACCATGAATTTCTTTGCATCCAGATCATTCCAGGCAACAGCTGCTGATATGGGTAGCATTTCATATTCAGCAACTCACCAGGAAGCTCATGGATGCACTATTCTGGAGGGCAGGGCAACTTTGAGACAGATGTGTGAGTGCAGGCACAAAGAGCATTGGCATTTGCTGCTGTCAACGGATTTCTGCATGTCCTGAGGGGCGTGGATTGTATCCATGTTGCCATCAAGCATTGACAAACTTGCTATAGAGGGAGTGCAGTGAAGGCTAACTCAACTGGGATGGAGGATTGTCATATGAGAAGAGAATGGGTCAACTCGGCCTGTATTCACGGGAGTCTGGAAGAATGAGAAAGGATCTCATTGAAATGTATAAAATTCTGACAGGGTTGGAAAGGCTGGGAGTATAGAGTATGGTGTTGAGATGGGGGATCAGTTATGATCACATTAAATGGTGAAGCAAGCTCAATTGATCGAATGGTCTAATTCTGCTCTTATCTTCCATGCTTATCAGTTCTAACTGCTCACACTGAGAAAGGTACACCTGCCTCACAGCAGAAGACCCAAACAGTCTGGGACCCTCCAGGTGGGATCCATCAGTGGCCATGTAAGAGGGGGGTGGGGCACCTTAACCTCCCTTCAGGTACCCCTTTTCCTATGGAACCAGGGAAGGCCCTTGGGTACAAAAGCGTGGAGAAGTATTTAATAATAATAATTGCTTATCGTCACGAGTAGGCTTCAATTAAGTTACTGTGAAAAGCCCCTAGTCACCACATTCCAGCGCCTGTTCGGGGAGGCCAGTACGGGAATTGAACCCACACTGCTGGCATTTTTCTGCATTACAAAGCAGTTATTTAGTCCCCTATCTGTTGGATATCCTGCAGCCCTTCACGCAGGGCATTCTAAGGGTATCCAGCTGTCCCCAACCTGTGATCAAGGACTGAAAGTTGATAAATCCTCAAGAACTGATGATGCCAGGATACTAAGGGAGGCAGCATGGAAATACTCGATGCATTGCCGACATCTTCCAAAATTCTGTCAATTCTGAATAATTCCTGCACTTTGGCGAGAGGCAAATGTAACCCCATTATTTTTTAAAAAGAGGAAGAAAACAGGGAATTACAAACTGGTTACCGAACATCACGAGTGGGGACGATGTTAGAATCTATTGATCTATTGTAAAGGGGGTGCCAACTGGACACTTAGAAAATATCAACAGGATTAGGCAAACTCAACATGGTGTTATGAAAGGGAAATATTGTTTGACAAACCTATTGGAGTTTTCTGAAGATGCAACTAGTAGAGTAGATAAGGGAGAACTGACAGATGTGGTGTACATGGATTTCAAAAAGCTTTTGATAAAATAAGAGGCAAAATCAAATACATGGGATGTTTGGAAAGAATTTATGTTACCCAATGCTTCAGTCAGAATTGAACCTTTAATTGAGTAATAGACCACACTTGTTTGATAGACTGCACATATATATAATGGAGATGCAGGGTCCACTGGGGGTGTTATATAAGTGACTGTAAAAATTGGAATTGAAAACATCTAGACTTGATTTCCATGTTTTATTCCTAAAATACCATGGGAACTAAACAATAGCAGCAGAGAATGGTTTCTGAGAGTAAGTAAAAAAAAGAATTACAAACCAAGATTTCTTCAGACAAAAGACTGAATTCCAGTTGAAGAGTTGAAGAGTCATTGAGGTAAACTTGAAAAACAAATGGCTGAATCCAAGGATATAGTGTCAGAGCATTACTGCCGACCATTATTTACTGAGCGTCAACTCCATAGCCAATGGAAGAATGAAGTTATCATGTGGGCAGTGGTTATGTCCTTGCCCAAGAAAAAACAAGGAATGGAAATGGCACTTTCACTACTGTACAAAAGCAAAATAAGATGCAAGGTATTCTCAGAATTCTAGCTGGAGTATTTGAATTCAGGTGAAGGTTTAGGATATATTATTAACTTTCATGCATAAGATTTACAAAAAGGATGACTTATTAAATGCTTATGAGTGCCTGGTCATTTTGACAAATTTAGAAAGTCAGAGGATGCCTCCATAGAAGAGTATATAATAGGATTTAGCAGACTATATGCAAGGCTACAAAAAGTCAGTCTACAAATTCCTCAGTCAGTGCTGACATTCAAGTTATCAGATTGTGATAAAGTAACAAAAATGGAGAGGCTTCTGCTTTTGACAGGACTTAAATTTTGAGAAAGACACATCCTGTTGGAACAAATGTCAGAGGCTCTAAAAACATTTGTGGGCAAACATTCCTTCCCGGCTGCATTCATGACATAAATGGGCTGATTAACAATAAGACTGACTGTGGAAGATTCTATGTTAACGGGGTGGTGAGGTGGTCCAGAAACAGACCGCAAGTGTCAATGCGAAAGAATATTTCTAACTTGTCATGACCCCCTGGGCATGTGAACGGTAACTTTCAGCCCCACTTAACCCACAGTCGCAAAGCAAGTGAAATTAAATGTTAATTTAAAATACCCGAGGACCTTGGCTGCAGTCACCAGGTTTGTAAAATTTAACAAAAATAACCTTTTATTATTTAACAGTAATGTAATTAAACTGATAAAAATGTAACTGACTACCGAATAGTCCTTACCCACATACCCTTTCCAACTTACCCCACTCTATACACACACGCACAGACGGCATGGTAGCACAGTGGTTAGCACTGTTGCATTACAGCACTAGGGTCCCAGGTTTGATTCTCGCTTGGGTCACTGACTGTGCAGAGTATGCAAGTTCTCCTTGTGTCTGCATGAGTTTCCTCCAGGTACTCTGGTTTCCTCTCACAAGTCCCGAAAGACATTCTATCAGGTGAATTGGACATTCTGAATTCTTTTTGTGTACCCGAACAGGCACCAGAATGTGGCCACGAGCAGCTTTTCACAGTAACTTCATTGCAGTTTATATGTAAGCCCACTTGTGACAATAAAGATTATTATTATTATTATACAATAAAGGGAAAGGGTGGTGGAGAAGGAAGAAAATTATTATAAAATAAAAGGCCAAAGGATCTCTGATGCACTAGAATGGCTTCCGATTAAAGTCTTTCAGGAGTCCAAGCTTTCATTTTGATACTTCTTCATTCTAGCCTTGAGATAGTTTTTTCTGGCAAGGCTGTCTACTTTCTCTGTCGATTCAACATCATTTCAAATATACAGTAAAGATGTGCCAGACACTCACTGGTTTTAGAATAAGAAAGCAATTCTTTACTGCAGCAACGAGAAAGAGAGAGAGCTCCATCTTCTTTCAAGATCTAATCACTTCTGCCCAACTCTCTCAGAAGCTTCATGCAGGAACCAATCACTGACTGTTGTCAGGCAGAACACTGAACATGGCCAACCCAAGGTTGTCAGCCAGCCAATCAAACCAACTTTCAACAAAGCTAGTTCTTAAGATTCACCCAGCACCAATGAGTCTGTTTCTCTTCCCCAATATACAAAACCTGGTACACACTATCCTGACTAGCAGGCTGCCTAAGTTTCAACTCACTGCTTAAAGGCACATTCTATTTATGGTCCACAGACCAAAAATAATAAAATAGAATAAATGGCAACAAAGGGACATCAAAAGGAAGGATTCTAA
The DNA here is from genome assembly GCF_902713615.1 of Scyliorhinus canicula. NCBI lineage: Eukaryota > Metazoa > Chordata > Chondrichthyes > Carcharhiniformes > Scyliorhinidae > Scyliorhinus > Scyliorhinus canicula. Next base: position 42,235,780 of record NC_052155.1, on the reverse strand, counting down.
CAAACTAAAAAAAATTGGGACAGAAACACTTTTAACGATCATGGCAGGAGGAACGATTGAGAAATTTGAACAGAAAATTGAACCCCAGAAATGCCCAGTGTGTGGTCACCAGTGTTTTAGGGGTGATTCACAATTCCATTATGCAATAAACTGTCCTAAAAAATATAATAGGGTGTATGAAACCAAACAAGAGGCAGGAGACTCTGAAGATGAAGTAGGGAGACAATGACCAAAGAAAAGGTGCCTTAGAAACAAGAGGTTTCAGTCCGGTGATGAACGTGCTGATTGCAGAGTCCTTCAATTGAGCTGTACGAGGCAGCGGATGTGCATGTGCAGTATGTGGGATGGACTGGTTGAAATGTTAACTGGACTCTTTAAGTGACAAAGATCGGAACAAGGTTCAGGAGCACTGAAGAGACCACTGAACATCAAGCCATTATCTCCAACACTGTTAGCGACCTAATTTCCTCCGGATGCCTTCCCCCTACGGCTTCCAACCTCATAGTCTCCCAACCCTGGACAGCCCACTGTTACCGACTTCCCAAAATCCACAAAAAGGACTGTCCCGGGAGGCCCATTGTGTCAGCATGCTCTTTCCCCACCAAACTTATTTCCTCTTATCTTGGCTCCATCCTCACTCCTCTGGTCCATTCCCTCCCCACCTACATCCGGGATTTCTCTGGTGCACTGCATCATATTGACAGCTTCCAGTTCGTGGGCCCTAACCACATTCTATTCACCATGGATGTGCAATCCCTCTACACCTCCATCCCACACAAGGATGGCCTGAGAGCTCTTCGCTTCTTTCTCGAAAAGAGGCCTGGACAATTCCCATCCACCACCACTCTCCTCCGCCTGGCTGAACTCGTTCCATCTCTCAACAACTTCTCCTTTAACTCATCTCATTTTCTCCAAATCAAAGGTGTAGCAATAGGTACTCGCATGGGTCTTAGCTACATTTGCCTTTTTATGGGGGATGTGAAACATTCCTTGTTCCAGGCCTATCCGGGCCCCCTCCCACAACTCCTTTACCGATACATTGATGGCTATTTTGGTGCCATGTCATGCTCTCGCCCGGACCTGGAAAAATTCATCAACTTCGATTCCAGTTTCCACCCCTCCATCACTTTAACCTGGTCCATCTCAGACACTTCCCTTCCCTTCCTTGATCTTTCTGTCTCCATTTCCGGCAATAGACTATCCACTAATAATCACTACAAGCCCACTGACTCCCACAGCTATCTGAACTACAGCTATTCACACCTTATACCCTGGAAGGGCTCCACCCCTTTCTCTCAACTCCTTTGCCTCCATCGCATTTGCTCCGATGATGCCACTTTCCAAAATGGTGCTTCGAAAATGTGTTCCTTCTTCTTTCATCCCACCAGCCTCCGTAATCCTCTGCCAATTTTACTAACTCCAGCGTGATGCCACCACCAAACACATCTTCCCTTCACTCCCTCTGTCAGCATTCCACAGAGACCATTCCCTCCGAGACAATCTAGTCCACTCCTCCACCATACCCAGTATCTCTCCCATCACCCATGGCACCTTCCCATGCAATCGCAGAAGATGTAACACCTGCCTCTTTACCTCTTCCATGCTTAATATCCCAGGCCCAAAACACTCATTCCAGGTTAAGCAGCGTTTCACTTGCACCTCTTCCAATTTGGTCTATTTCACTCGCTGCTCCCAATGTGGTCTCCTCTATATCGGAGAGACCAAACGCAGACTGGGTGATCGCTTTACTGAGCATCTTCGTTCTGTGTGCATTCAGGACCCTGATCTTCCTGTCCTTGCTATTTTAACAAAAGACCCTGCTCCTATGCCCAAATGTCTGTTCTTGGCCTGCTGCAATGTTCCAGTGAAGCGCAACACAAACTGGAGGAACAACATCTCATCTTCTGGTTAGGCACGATACAGCCTTCCGGCCTGAACATCGAATTCAACAACTTCAGATGATCAGCTCTACCCTAACTCGACTCATTTGTTTTCATTTAATTTCAACTGTCTTTTACCATTTCTTTCTTTCTTAATATATATTTAATTCCCCCCCCCCACCCCGCACCCCCCCAATCTTATCCACCTTTCCTTCACGTTTTTTCTCTTTGCTTCCCCCTTCCCCCACATCTACAGCTCATCCTCTGATGTTAGTTTCCCTGCTGTTTGAACTTTCACATCTTCTGTTCTCTCTGGGGACTGCCATTAGCACTATTTCCCTTTGGTTTCTGTGGCCATTAGCACCCGGTTTCTCTGGGTATCTGTGGCTATGACTCATCTTTCATTCTCACTCCACAGTACAAATATTTACCACTTTCTCTGTCTGTTAGCTTTGACAAAGAGTCATCGGACTCGAAACGTTAGCTCTTTTCTCTCCCTACAGATTCTACGAGACTTGCTGAGATTTTCCAGCATTTTCTCTTTTGTTTCAGGAATTGGAAGTTCCACAAGTCTCAGAAAAGTGTAGTGATAATAATAATAATAAAATGATTCCTTGTAAAATCGCCAGAAAAAATCATTTTATTAGCACGGCTGGCACATCTAGCGAAAAACCGAGCAAACCATTGATGAACAAAGCACAACTGAAACTTGACATGCAAAATGACAAGGCCACCGTATTTGGAAAAACTGTGGTCTTACAATTTACATAATCTGCACACTATTGTATTCTGTTAATGAATTAAGGAAGTACTGTTAGCATCAGATAACAGGAGTTTAGAAAACAAAATGTTGATTGGACTGGATTGGATTTGTTTATTGTCACATGTACCGAGGTACAGTGAAAAGTATTTTTCTGCGAGCAGCTCAACAGATCATTGAGTACATGAAAAGAAAAGGAAATAAAAGAAAATACATAATCGGGCAACACAAGGTACACAATGTAACTACATATGCACCGGCATCGGGTAAAGCATACAGGGTTAGTGCTAATGAGGTCAGTCCATAAGAGGGTCGTTTAGAAGTCTAGTAACAGTGGGGAAGAAGCTGTTTTTAAGTCTGTTCGTGCGTGTTCTCAGACTTCTGTATCTCCTGCCCGATGGAAGAAGTTAGAAGAGTGAGTAAGCCGGGTGGGAGGGGTCTTTGATTATGCTGCCCACTTTCCCTAGGTAGCGAGAGGTGTCGATGGAGTCAATGGATGGGAGGCAGGTTCGTGTGATGGACTGGGCTGTGTTCACGACTCTCTGAAGTTTCTTGCGGTCCTGGGCTGAGCAGTTGCCATACCAGGCTGTGATGCAGCCAGATAGGATGCGTTCTATGGTCCATCTGTAAAAATTGGTAAGATTTAATTTGGACATGCCGAATTTCCTTAGTTTCCTGAGAAAGTATAGGCGCTGTTGTGCTTTCTTGGAAGTAGCGTCGACATGGCTGGACCAGGACAGATTTTTTTGGTGATGTGTACCTCTGGGAATTTGAAACTGCTAACCATCTCCACTTCGGCCCCGTTGATGCTGACAGGGGTGTGTACAATACTTTGCTTCCTGAAGTCAATGATCAGTTCTTCAGTTTTGCTAGCATTGAGGAAAGATTGTTGTTGCTGCACCACTCCACTAGGTTCTCTATCTCCCTCTTGTATTCTGACTCGTCGTTATTCGAGATCCAGCCCACTGTAGTCGTTTCGTTAGTAAACTTGTAGATGGAGCTGGAACCAAATTTTGCCGCGCAGTCGTGTGTGTACAGGCTAAGTCCGTAGCCTTGTGGGGCCGATATTGAGGACTATTGTGGAGGAGGTGTTGTTGTTTATTCTTACTGATTGTGGTCTGTGGGTCAGAAAGTCGAGGATCCAGTGCAGGCTGAGGAGCCAAGTTGCATCAGCAATTTATCCATCTTACTTCCCAAAGATTATAAACTTTTCTCAGGGATGTTGGTATAAGAGATAAAGAATACACCAAACTTATAGAACAGATAAGCTGTAGATGTGACCTATGTAAGAAATATAGAAGATCACCATCGCAACCCAGAGTGAATATATCCTTAGCGAGAGATTTTAATTAAGTTATGGCTATCGATCTTAAGGGGTGGGCTAAAGAAAAGAACGGGCTGGATTCTCCGGTCGCCGACGCCGAAATCGAGTTCAGTGATCGGCCGGAGAATCAAAGTTCCCGACCTAATCAGGGCCAGCGCCTCTTTCACGATGCTTCGCCCCCTCCAAAGCAACGTACTCGGAGACTATGCTGCGTGACATATTGACAGCCTCAGGTTTAGTTTGTCAATGTGTTCAGTCCAGTCCAGTGGCGCCACGGTCGGGGGGAGGGGGGACTTTATCAGGGGCTGGGGGGTGGGGTGAGCGAGACGGCACTCTGTCGCGGGATAGGTCCGAGAGCGGCCTCCGCCATGTAGCACGCCGCTGTCACTGCAGGCCGGCGCCTTGCCCATGCACGGGCATGACCCAGCAATTCTCCAGGCCGTATCAACAGCTAGAGCTGGATGCTCTACGCTACTGGCATGCTAGCCCGCAGCCAAACGGAAGATTGGTGGCTGTTTTGCGCCATTTGTTCTCTCGTAAAACGCTACCGATCCCATACTGGCATGGGGACATAGCCTCAGAGTCAGAGAATCCAGCCCAACATTTTTATTTTACATTTTGTACACTTGGCAACTAGGTTTAGTCAGTTGATGATTATACGTAGCAAAGAAAATAATTGTGGAACAGATGATGGAAAAGTGAATAGGGCTCAGACTCGGGCCACCAGCACCGTTCCTCACTGATAATAGGGGGTAATTTGCTAACGATGAATTTTGGAATATGTGTGAGAACATGAACGTAATAGTTATGAATACAGCTGCAGAAAACCAATTTAGTAATGGGGGGTGTGATAGAAATCATGCTGTGATAAGTAAAATGCATTTTAAAATTTGGCAGATAGGCCAAGTTGTAAATTTTAGTAACTTCCGTAAGCCAGCAGTAGTGGAACAAGGATTTTTTGAACTATGTACAATACACTGCCCATGTTGATGCAACAGTTAAGAAAGCCCAATAATGTCTCTACTCCCTACGGAAGTTAAAGAAATTCGGCATGTCTGCATCAACTGTCACAAACTTCTACTGATGCCATAAAGACCATGGGTTTGGAGTTTGTACATTCTCCCCATGTCCACGTGGCTTTCCTCCAGGTGCTCATGGTTTCCTCCCGCAGTCGAAAGATGTGCAGGTTAGGTGGATTGGCCATGTGTAGAGTTAGAGTAGGGCAGTGAGCCCAGGTACAGGTGGTTGGGGGCTACAGTCCAGATCAGTTAACATTTTGTAGAAATTCCAAAATTCATTCAATCATGAATGATCACCTTGGGAGGGGACTATGATTAGTTCTACCTCTTCTGAGCATGGGCAGAAGAGCATTCCTTAAAACAGAAATCTCAGAAACAATTCGGAGAGCTTTGAGACGTAATATTTGATTTGATTTGATTTATTTATTGGTGCATGTACCGAAGTACAGTGGAAGTATTTTTCTGTGGCATAGGAAACGTACACAATACGTACACAGTAGACAAAAAACATAGTTGATAGTTACAGTGAATGCAATAAGGTACACAGTACATCGACAAATAAGTAATTAGTAACAGTATGGATCAAGGGCAAAATGACAACACTAATATGACATAAGCAAGAGCAGCATAGAGTGGCGTGAGTAGTGTTTTACAGGCAACAGATCAGTCCGGGTGCGAGGGGTCAGGGTGCGAGGGGTCTCTGACATTGCTGTCTGCCTTCCGGAGGCAGCAGGAGGTGGAGACAGAATCAATGGGAGGGTGGCAAGCTTGTGTATTGTGTTTGGCTGAATTCACCACACTCTGCAGTTTGTTGCAATCGTGGGCCAAGCAGTTGTCATACCAAGCTGTGATGCAGCCAGATAGGATGCTCTTTATGGCATCAGTAGAGGTTTGTGAGAGTCGATGCAGACATGCCGAATTTCTTTAGCTTCCATAGGGAGCAGAGACGTTATTGGGCTTTCTTAAATGTTGCATCAACATAAGTGAAGCAGGACAGTCTGTTGGTGATGGCGACCACCTCCACGTACGACCATATATGACCATTGGAACTAATTTCAAACAGGGATATAAAGCATACTTTAAAAGAGATGGATTGAACGAGTGGAAGGGTTATAGGTAAAGATGGTAAAACAATCATTTTGCAGCATAGAAACCAGACTGTTCAGGTACACTTGTCAAGATTAGTGGGCACAGGTTGCAAGTTTGCAGATTCAGAAAGGATTATTGAAAGTGCTGAAGAACCAGGTACTTCTCATACACGTGTTACAGAATTATGAGGACTAGATTGTGGAAATTGGCAGACTGTCTGAAGAGGGACATAGTAATTTTGCGGTACAGGATGAGGCTATTTGTCGCAAAGGACAACTGCCAAAAGTTAGCACTAAAGTAACACACTTGCCAGAAAAGGCCAGTCAGTGGAAAGATGCAAATATCATTGGTAGACCAGGGAAGGCCACCAGAAAATATAAATACTGCTTGAATGTACAAGATAAAGGGGAGGAGGTTAGTCCCATGAATTGGGAACATGAAGTACAAAAATGGAGAGCACAGACAGGGGTGGCACGGTGGCACAGTGGTTAGCACTGGTGCTTCACAGTGCCAGGGACCTGGGTTCGATTCCGACCTTGGGTGATTGTCTGTGTGAGTTTGCACATTCTCCCAATATCTGTGTGAGTTTCCCCCTGGTGCTCTGGTTTTCTCTCACAGTCCAAAGATGTGCAGGTTAGGTGGATTGGCCATGCTAAATTATCTCTTAGTGTCCAAAGGTTAGTTGGGGTTACTGGGGATAGGGCGGGTAGTAGGCCTAGGTGCGGTGCTCTTTCAGAGGATCGGTGCAGACTTGATAGGCTGAATGGCTCCTTCTGCACTGTAAGGATTCTATGAAACTTAATGTCAGTTCAGACGGTAGGTCTGGCAGTGAACATGTTCATAGGAAGGGGTCAAGAAGAGCAGGGCCAGATCAAGCAGTAGCAGTCCGGAATGAGATATAAGGCTGGGTACAAGGTGCAGTTTAACATGCTCAAGAAATGTGGTACAGACAAAGAATGCTACAAGGTGCAGAAGCCCATATGTTCAAGAAGTCTTAGTGGCATCCAACAAATTAGATGATAAATTACTAAAAGATACAAAACAGCAAGATCTGCAAAGTTGGAAAGAATTTGGGGTGTACACAAAGGCCTCAGATAGGGGACAACGTGTTTTATCTCATAGACGGATATGCATGGAAAAGGTGCTTCCTGATGAAACTTATAAGGCCTAAGGCAGGCTGGTGGTACAAGGTTTTAAAGAAAACATGGGTGGCAATGGGCGAAACTATGGGCGGCATGATAGCACTATTGTTTCACAGCGCCAGGGACCCGGGTATAATTCCTGACTTATGTCATTGTCTGTGCGGAGTCTGCACCTTCTCCCCAAGTCTGCATTGGTTTCCTCGGGGTGCTCCGGTTTCCTCCCACAAGTCCCGAAAGCCGTGCTGTTAGGTGAAGTGAACATTCTGTATTCTCTCTCAGTGTACCCGAACAGCTCCTGAGTATGGTGACTAGGGGATTATCACAGTAACTTAATTGCAGTGTTAATGTAAACCTACTTGTGAAACTGATAAAGATTATTATTATTAACCAGGATGTAAGGATAGATTCACATATGCAGGAAAGGTTATTTTGAAGATCTTTTTGGTTCTGAAAGCCACAAATGCTTGGGAATGCAAGTCGATAGATATGAAAGCTGCTTTCTTACAGGGACATCAGCTTCAAGTATGGTTTTTTCTTCGTCCACCGAAAAATGCCAAACACACAAATGGAAGTTAAATGTGTATAAAGGTTCAATGAGGCCTCCAGAGTTTGGTATTTCGCCATGAGGTCATTTTTGTTAAAGTTGGGCTGTCTTCAATTGAAAGTATCATACGTAACGGAAACTTTTGGGCATCTTCTTGTTGCAAGTAGTCGATTTTTTGTGGGGTGGTAATAGCGAATTTGAAAATACTGCTATTAACAAGCTTAGAACAGAGTTCAAGATTGGAAATCGGGCCTCTGGTGCATTCAAATACAATGGGTTAGAAATCGGGCAGAATGGTTTGCATGTCATTCTACATCAGCAGCTTTACTTGCAGAATATTAATCCAATAGCAATAGCTCATGGTCGGGCCTCAAAAGGTTACCACGGCTTCTGAAATGGGCAGCTAAATTAATTAGGTAGACAAACAAGACCGGATGCCAGTTTTGGTGTTTTAGAACTAAGCACCAAAATGAACGATCCCAAGTTAAAGAAATTGTTTGAGCAAACAAAACATTAGCAAAAATAAAATTGGAGAATTGTATTTTTAGATTCGCATTTTTAGGTGAAATTTGACAACTGAAACTGATTGTTTATAGTGACACATCTTATGCTAATCTCCATGGTGGGTTTTCGAGAGCCAGAGGTTTTGTAATGTTTCTCCTGGGAGGGAAAGGAAAGTGTTGCCTTTTGGAATGGGAAACTAAAAAGATTTGAAGAGTGGTAAAAAGTAGTCTGATTGTGGAGACACATGTCCTAGTGGAGAAAGTAGATGGGGCATTTTTATATCCAGGATTCTGACTGAAATGGAAATGGAACAGGGTATTCGGAAACAGCACCTGCATAGTGTCACGTAGACAATAAGTCCCTTTGGGAGAATGTCCGCTCTACGAAAAGCGACAAAGAATGGAGACTATGAATTGACATAGCGAGCCTAAGAGCTGGAGAACAGGGAGATTAACAAGATCACATGAGTTGACAGCAGTTGCCATTTATCTGACAATCTAACAAGAAAGGGGGCAAGTTCGAAGAAGTTATTCAAAATTGTGAAAGAGGGACGTCTCTTCCTATAAGGAAGAGAATGTGAGGGTGGATATTAACATTTTTTTAAAAGGGGGAATAGGGTGCATTTATTGTAGAAAAGAAAACTTGTAAATTACCATAACACAAATGTATTTCAAAGATTTGTTTTCGTTGAAAGGGGGAATCAGTTAGGAAAAAGTTAATGTTCCCAATCCTTAAGTAAAAATTGGAGCTTTAATTGTTTAATAGACCACACTGATGCTTTGATAGACTACATATATATATTTATAAAGGGGATACAGGTGGCACTGGGGTGTTGGATGTGAAGTGATGGTAGAACACAAAATTGAAATTGAAGAAGTCAAGACTTGCTTTCCAGTTTTTATTACTAAGATACCATCGGAACTAAACATGGCATTGGGGAAATATACTTGCATGGATTGAGAACGGGTTAGCAAATAGGAAACAGAGAGTAGGATTTTTGGTGTGGAAGGCGGTGACGAGTGGGATGCCACAGGGATGCATGCTTGGGCCTGGCTATTCACAATATACAACAATTTAGATGAGGGAATCAAATGTAATATTGCCAAGTTTGCTGGTGACACAAAACCAAGCAGAATTGTGAGTGATAAGAAGGAAGTAAAGACACATCAAGGCGATATAGACAAATTGAGTCCCAATTGATCTCACCGTCACATGGAGCGATTAAGTGGAGGTTTGCATGCAAATCCGCAGAGACTGCTGAACTGTGGTCTCCAAGATGGCTTCCACACTTTCTGTGGAGACCTGAAGACACTTGCAAGCCAGAGCCATGATACCAGAGAGAATGCAGATGGACTCCTCCGTTCTTTGTTATCGTCTAGTGACTACCTTTGAAAACTCTGCCTGATGGTCCCCGAGCTCTCTTTGCATCTCCAGCATGTTGACTCGCCAACACTAAACACATTCAAATGGTCATTGGATAGGCATATGGATGATAAGCGAATAGTGCAGATGGGCTTTAGAGGGGTTTCACAGGTTGGCGCAACATCGAGGGCCGAAGGGCCTGTACTGCGCTGTAATGTTCTATGTTCTATGTGTGAAATGGCCAAATTCAAAGGGTGATCATCTGACTTGGACTCAGCAGGGGCCTGTTCTCTAGCAGTCCTCCATGTAACAGAGACCTGGGCTGTCACTGTTTCTGGCTACTGGGAAATGAGCCCATGAGGTGTTCTCCAGATACTCTAATCTAGATTTTGAACCCACCAAAGTGTGTGTCTCTCCAGTGATGGAGGGTGGAGGTGAATACAGTGACAGCTGAACGTCTTGTGGGTCCTCAGCGGCATCACCTGAGGTGGATTGGGGGCTGGGGCTGAGAGTCTCGCCAGAGGTTTGTCTTGGCCTGCTCCTTCTGGTGCCTGGAAGAGAGAGAGCTAGAATTATTTCCTGAGCAGGTAGAATCCATGGCTATTGTGTGTATTGTGCCCTGCCCCAGTAAGGGCAGAAGATGTTGTTTGTGCAGAATGATGCATGAGATAGTGGTGATGTTAAAATGTGTGCGAAGCAATCAGTGCAGATGTCCTTTCTACTAATAGTGTGTGATATCCCTGTGCTCTGTAACCCTTAAGAATGTCTGATGCTCTTATGAGTGTGTGTGTAGAGTTGACTTACCATGGTGGAATGGGTGAGATCATTATCCTCCCTCTGTACTGTAGGCCACTTTTTCTTTGTCCCACATGCACAGACCTCCCTGGTGACCTCCTCCGAGGCTGGTGAGGCTAGGTTTGTTGCTCCCCTGCTGCCATCATGCAGGAAGAGGACATCTTGGCAGTTGCAAATGGCCTGGAGCAGAGCCACCAGGGAGTCATGGCTGAATCATGGTGCACAAGACTTTCTTCTCCTAGTGGATATTTCATTTGGTTACATCGCAAGCTGGCCTGCAGAGAGTGAATGTGTGTTTGGGGGCTAATTAATAGGGTGCCAGGGACTTTGACCTCTATGTGGTAATGGCAGGTGAACAAATCAGTGACCAATAGATCCTGCAAGCAGCTCACTGATGCATAGTTAATGAGACTTCAAGCAGAAGATTGGGCATGAAAACTCACCCCTCAGACCAATGGGAAACCCGCCAACAATCCCGGCCACCATCACTCTTAGTCTGAAAACGGAAAATTCCACCTGAGATCTGAGATGGTGGGTCCAAAGCAACACATCCGTTGCTTGGGTGCCAACAGCACTCCCACTGGTCACATAGTGAGCGCTATTGACCTCCCTTTCAGGGGGCCACACTGTCTATAGCTCCTGCCTCCAAAACCTGCCCCAACCCTTACTGGATGCTGGGAATACACAGAGCTGACTTAACTGATTGGCTGCTTCCCATAAAATTCACCCCCTCGGCTTGCTGTCATCCTGAGCGGGTTCACAACTGTGAAAAAATAACCTCGCAGAGGGGTTACTGAAGTTCGTGGAAAAACAGCCCCATGTGTCTGGATCATTAATCCAGACTTCTGCATCACTAGTCCTGTAACATAAGAGCGGTGCCACCATCCTCATGACTTTTCATATCAGGCATATCTGTAGCTTCAGCCACCATCCTCAGGCTATGTTTTTACATGCGCTTAATGAGCTGAGAAATCAGTTGTTTTGTTTTTGTTTGTTTTCTTATGGGTACTGCATTTGCAAACTGCCAATCCTGTGATTTACACAGAACTCTATCAGCAGAACCCAGTTGGCATCCAGAGATTTTTAATTAATGCAAATCCAGAGTGCACCATGCAAAAGGGCAAATTATTTCGCTGAGGTGCACGCCTTGTCATCGCCAATTACCTGGTAATTACCTCACAGACTAACATTTTTATTAATCAGCTTAATAAAAGCTCATGGAGAAACATGCTGATGAGAGTCAAATTTGAAAGCAGGCAGTAAAACAGGATTTGTTTGCAGCAAGAATTGAAAGTGGCTATTGATAAAAATTAATTAACTCGTAATGAAAATGTGCATGTGTATGTGTGTAAGGATGGTGATTCGGCGGGAGGAGTGAGTAGTTATGTCTCTTTTGCATTCTCCAGTCATTTTCAATAGAAACAGATGAGTACTGTATCAGAAACTGCCATGCTTATGTTTCCAGGTTGATTCCACAGCTCTAAAGCAACGCAGTAGAATAACTGTGCATGGAGTGGACAATTGAAGATTCCAAGTTCGTCCCCCAGTACATACTACACTAACTCATTTTGGTATGGAGAGAGGAAACATTTTTTCAAGGCACTCTAATTAGAATCAATGCCACAGGGCTAAGGGAGGTGGAAATCTTTCAGGGATCCTATTTCCAGTTACTAAGCATTAATCCCAGTTAATATTGGAATTTGGGGGACGGCTGTGGCATCAGTGGTTACTGATATGTCATCGTAGCTACAATTTGGTAACTTTGTCAATAATCACTCTTGACACCAAAGCTGGCCCTACATCATGTGATTTTGGGTCTATGTTTAGTGGTTTGGATTAGTGACTAAGGTTAGAGTTCAGGGTTGAGGTGGGTGGTTAGAGTCAAAACTTATTAGGGATTAGTGATTAAAGTTGGGGTTAGGATTCGGAGTTGGGTTCAATAGTTTAGCCAGGAGTTAAGGTGGGGATTTGGGTTGGATTTTGTGGTCAGTGGTTAGTGGTGAGGGCTGCCATAATGTTGATAGCAGGAATCATAGCTTACACTGTCATTTCCATTACATATGCTCGGTTTATTAAAATGAAAGATAGTTGGTGTTTATACACCAGACAAACAAGAGCAACCTGGAACAAGCATTTTCAGACTCATTTGAAGCAATCATTTTTTCCAGTGTGGGGCTTATTCAAAAGAAGTGTGTCAGTGAACTGGCACTATGATGCTGTATCCCATCTTCAACTAACAGTCCTGTTTAGTGAGGTGTTTCCCCCCCCCCCCCCCCCCCCCCCCACCATTGCAGTGCAGTATTGCTACATTACTCTGGTTTGAGAAACTTACTCTTTGATGAAATCCTGGCTAATTAGCCTCTCTAATTACATCTTAAATGAAGGCAGAGGCGACCAGGTCTCACTCTCATGCCATGATGTCACAGGAACTCATAACACCAAAATGGTGGATTCTGGCCAATTACAATCACCAGGCAGGAATGTTCCCTTCCAGTCGGGGAACACTTCAGCAGTCAAGGGCATTCAGCCTCTGATCTCCGGGTAAGCATTCTCCAAGGCGGTCTTCAGGACATGCGACAACGCAGAATTGCCGAGCAAAAACTTATAGCTAAGTTCCGCACGCATGAGTGCGGCCTCAACAGGGATCTTGGATTCATGTCGCATTACATCCACCCCCCCACCATCTGGCCTGGACTTGCAAAATTCCACCAACTGTTCTGGCTTGAGACAATTCACACCTCTTTAACCTGTGATTATCCCTCTCCCTGGATCTGCAATGATTTGATTACCTGCAAATGCTCGCATTCCAAGCATTGTCCGGCATCTCTGACTTTGTCTATGTAAATGTTTCTGGATCATACCTCTCCATTCACCTGAGGAAGGAGCTGCGGTCCGAAAGCTCGTGTTTGAAACAAACCTGTTGGACTTTAACCTGGTATTGTAAGACTTCTTACTGTGCTCACCTCAGTCCAACGCTGGCATCTCCACATAATGAAAAGGAAAACAGCATACTTCTGTCACAGGGAGAGCTCTTCCAATGTTGACAAATTGTTGGGCCAGTGTGATTATGCCACACTTGACTTGAGTGAGTTTGATGTTGGCATCAGATGCCTAAAATGGGCTAATGTTCTGGTCCAAGATGCTAACCTACCTCACCTTCCTGACAACCAAAGTTCACCATGCAAAACATGAATTATTGGATTAAAATTATTTTTCATTTTTTTGTTCCCTTTGAGTTGCTATGATTTAGTTATGTGCTTTCAAAGTAAGAGCTTGTATGAATGTAGTTGAGTTTAATTGTGTTTATTCCACATTCATAATCATTCATATCACACAACTGAAGTCAACATTGGAGACAATGAAGTGGTGGGAATGTCACTGGACGAGTATTTTAGAGGCCCAGGCATGGGTTTGATTACCACAGTTCAGAAATCTGGAATTGAAAGTTTGTCCCAGTGATGGTGAACATGAAACTGTCATTGATTATTAAAAGAACCCACCTGATTCACTACTCTCATTTAGGGAAGGAAATTTGCCATCTCTACCTACAGTCTGGCCTAAATGTGAATCCAGACACTCAATAATATGGTTGACACAGATTTAAAGTGATTTGCAAAAGAAAGAAATGTGATGTGAGAAAAAAACTTTTCCACATGAGTGTTTTGAGTCTAGAATGCACTGCCTGGAAGTGTTGTACAGATAGGTTCAATTGAGGTGTTTAAGATGGTATTAGATGATTATTTGAATAGAAACAATATGCAGGGGTACAAGGAAAAAGCAGGGCAATGGTACCACGTCATAATGCCCATTTGGAGAGCCAGTGCAGACATGATGAGCTGAATGGCCTCCTTCAGCGCCATAACAATTCTGTGATTCTATGAACCTTTGAGGTGGCACCTTACCAAACACTTTTGGAAATCCACGTACGCCACATCTACTTGTTCCCCTTTATCCAGCTTAAATGTTTCTTCATCAAAAAACTTTAACAGATTAGTTAAATAGAATTTCCCTTTCATAAAGCCATGTTGGTCCTGCCTGATCACATTTGGATTTTCTAAGTAACCTGCTATAACCTCCTTAAAAATGGATTCCAGCACTTTCCCTATGACAGATGTTAGGCTAACCAGCCAGTGTCCTGCTTTATGCCTCCCACCTTTCTTGAATAAAGATGTTACATTTGCTTTTTTCTAATCTATAAGGACGGTTACAGAATGTAGGGAATTTTTGAAGATAATAACCAATGCATCTACTCTCTCTACTGCCACTCATTTTAAGACCCTATGGGTGGCATGGTAGCACAGTCGTTAGCACTGTTGCTTCACAGAACCAGGGACCCAGGTTCGATTCCCGCTTGGGTCTCCGACTTGTGCGGAGTCTGCACATTCTCCCCATGTCTGTGTGAAGTTCCTTTGGGTGCTCCAGTTTCCTCCCACAAGTCCCGAAAGACGTGCTTGTAAGGTAAATTGGACATTTTGAATTCTCCCACTGTCTACCCGAACAGGTGCCGAAATATGGCGACTAGGGGATTTTCACGGTAACTTCATTGCAGTGTTAATGTAAGCTACTTGTGACAATAAAGATTATTTATTTAAAGGATGCACGTAATCTGGTCCTGGGGACCTTTCAGCTTTTGTATGTAATATTTTTCCGAGCATCCTTTCCATGGTGATGGTGGCTGTTTTAAGTCATCCCTCCCTTTCATCTCTTGATTAGAAAGTATCTTTGGGAGGTTTTTTGAGTCTTCTACTGTAAAGGCAGACACAGAATATCTGTTCATGCCTCTTGTTTTCCATTATCAATTCCCCAGAATCACTCTCTAGGGGACCAACACTAACTTTAGTTACTCCTTTCCTATTCAAGTACCTGTAGAAAATCTTACTGTTTTTAAATTTCTTTCATACTTTTCTTTCTGCCTTTTTGGTTTAGTCATTCTTTGCTATTCCTTAAAATCTGTCGAATCCTCAGACCTACCAATAATCTTTGCAGCTTGACACAATATTCCTTTCAATTTAATACTATCCTTAACTTCCTTATTTAGCCACAGAAGATGCATCTTTTTCAAAGAGCCTTTCCTTCTCACTGGGATAAATCTTTGCTGAGAGGTCAAGTAACGCCACCTTTTCAGTAGGGCTGTGCAATTGCTCTCTCTTCCCACTTAGCTGGGAAGGCAGAAGTTCCTGCCTGAAAACAGAAAATCAGACGAGGAAGGTTCATGTGAAGGAAGTGAGGAAAGGTGGGTAGCAAAAGGCCCATTGTCTCACCATCAGCGGCTTACTTACCATGCCAGGTATCAGACTGAGAGTGAGCTGGAATTTGAAAAGGGGTGTAAGGCAGGAATAGCAAAGAACAAAGAACAATACAGCAGAGGAACAGGCCCTTCGGCCCTCCAACCCTGCGCCGAACATGGTACCTGCCTAAACTAAAACCGTCTGCACTTATGAAGTCCGTATCCTTCCATTTCCCACTCTATTCATATATTTGTCTAGATGTCCCTTAAATGCCACTATCATGACTGCTCCCACCACCTCCCCAGGCAGCGCGTTTCATATATTTACCACCCTCTGTGTAAAAGACTTGCCTCGCACATCTGTTCTAAACTTTTCCCCACACACTTTAAACCTATGTCCCCTGGTAATTGACTCTCCTACCTAGGAAAGAGCGTCTGACTATCCACTCTGTCCATGCCACTCATAACCTCTATCAGGTTGCCTCTCAACTTCCATCGTTCCGGTGAGAACAGACTGAGTTTATCTAACCTCTCCTCATAGCTAATGCCCTCCATACCAGGCAACCTAGTAAACCGCTTCTGTACCCTCTCCAAAGCATCCACATGCTACTGGTAGTGTGGCAACCAGAATTGTGCACAATATTCCAAATGAGGCCTAACTAAGGTCCTGTACAGCTACAACATGACTTGCCATTTTTATATTCAATGCCCCAACTAATGAAGGCAGCACGCCGTATGCCTTCTTGACCATCTTATCCACATGCGTTGCCACTTTCTTTTTTTAAAAATTTAGAGTAGCCAATTATTTTTCTTTTCCAATTAAGGGGCAATTTTGCATGGCCAATCCACCTAACCAGCACATCTTTGGGTTGTGGGGGTGAGACCCATGCAGACATGGGGAGAATATGCAAACTCCACATGGACAGTGACCCAGTGCCAGGATTCAAACCCGGGTCCTCAGCGCTGCAGTCCCAGTGCTAACCACTGCACCGCATGCCACCTCCACGTTGATACTTTCAGTAATCGATGGACATGCACGCCCAGATCTCTCTCCCTGTCAGTACTCGCAAGAGTTCTACTATTTATTGTGTCATTCCTACATGCATTGGACCTTCCAAAGTGCATTACCTCACACTTCGCCGGATTAAATTCCATCTGCCATTTCTCCACCCAAGACTCCAACCAGTTTATATCCTGCTGTATCCTCTGCCAATCCTCTTGACGATCCGCAATTACACCAACTTTTGTGTCGTCTGTGAACTTACTAATCAGACCAGTTACATTTTCTTCCAATTTATATACACCACGAACAACAAAGGCCCCAGAACTGATCCCTGCGGAATGCCACTAGTCACAGCCTTCCATTCAGAAAAGCACCCTTCTACTGCTACCCTCTGTCTTCTGTGCCGAGCCAGTTCTGTATCCAACTTGCCAGCTCTCCTCTGATCCCATGTGACTTCACATTTTGTACCGTCCTACCTTGAGGTACCTTTCCAAAGGCTTTACTGAAGTCCATGTATAGAACATCTACTGCCTTTCCCTCATCTATCATCTTTGTCACTTCCTCGAAAAACTCAATCAAATTATTGAAGCACAACCTCCTCTTCACAAAACCATGCTGTCCATCACTAATAAGTCCATTTGTTTCCAAATGTGAGTGAATCCTATCTCTAAGAATCTTTTCAATAATTTCCCTACCACTGACGTAAGACCAACCAGCCTATAATTTCCTGCATTATCCCTGTTGCCCTTCTTGAACAATGGAACAACACTGGCTACTCTCCAGTCCTCTGGAACTTCACCTGTACTTCCTCCCTTGCCTTCCGCAGTATTCTGGGGTGGATCCCATCAGGCCATGGGGACTTATCTATTTTAATGCTTTTTAAGATGCCCAACACCTCCTCTTTATTAATATCAACATGACACCTCCTCTTTATTAATAGCAACATGATATTACTGCATTCAGTGACATTGGATGACATGGGCTCTGGCCCTATGATGCTGAAAGCCATTCCCTCCGTAAGTCTCAGTAATGCAGGCATCATGGTCCCCCACCAATTCTACTCTATTCTCTACCACCTTATGCTGCAGGAGGGAAAGAGCAGAATGTCACTGATTTTGTTTAGGTGATGTAACTGCCACAGCTGAATAGCTAAAGGTATATGGAGGCAGTGAGAGATGGGTGTCGGCTGGCAGCATTGATGAGTTTTATGTTTGTCGCAATTTACAAATCAAATCGCAAGGATTGGCGAACCAATTCTGTGGGGTTTTTTTCGTAATGGGTAGTGATGGAAAGCAGTTGAAGACATACCACCTATTCTAAAAGATACATATACATCACATTACAACAGTAGGTGTTTGAGAGTATATGGATGTTAGTTATGAGGTCTGCCTGCCAGGGACTGCTGATGGGTAGGTGATGTGAGATGTGGTGCATTGAACATCCTCAGGGGTTGCTGGTGCAGTGGGTGAGAAATTAGTTGTGAAATAGTCTTGACCACACATACAAGATCATTAGAGTTATAGTGACACTAAAAGCAGGTCCTCGGGACCTGACGCTGGGAAATGACCTCCATGGCCCCTGTCTTCTGAGGATGGTCCTTGGTCCCATAAACACCATAACATTTCTCCTTCTAACCATTTTTATCAATCATGCTTCAATAGCCTCATCCATCACCCTCGGACCTTTCTCTGCTCTGGTACTCCTATTCCCCATTGTTTAAATTGCGAGACTGTTATTCAATCCCTCTTCCCTTTAAGATGGATGAATTGCCATGGAGTACATGTGATAGAACTGCTGCACATTTCTCCATACTTTTCTCCTTGTTCTGTTCAATTCCCCTTAGCGTGTGAGGAATAGATGGCTCAGACCTGTCACATTAATCCAGGCACAATATACCATTGTGCAATTGTGGTTAGTCCTTGAACAAGAAATTCAGCTGGGATTTTAGCTCCCGACCCAGTGAGTAACACTTCTGCATGTCATCTGGGGCACAAACACAGAGCAGCAACAGAACCTGACACTGAAGGTGTTGAACTAATACACATTGCAAATGACAAGCTCTTTGACGCTTTGTGTTAATCTCTTGTTCTGTTAATTGAGCTCCTTCGCGTTGTCCGGCTCAATAACTCAGACAGGTCCGATCCCACCCCCCACTGCCCCTACCCCTCCCCCGGCAATATAATCAGCAATTACTGTCAGAAAACAAAAAAAAATGTCAATTATAAACAAACCAGAAATAATAACCAAAGAATACAATGTTTCATGTTGTCATGAAAACAAGTTCCTGCATTGAGTCAACATCATCAGGTCACTTCTGTGTAGTCAGAATGACCAAAATAACTCAGAGCTGTTCTGTTCTTCAGCCCTTTCTACAAAACTTGCCTGAATATTTTTAACTATTTATTTTGAAACAAATGGGTAACTTTGATTCTGTGCTGTAGTGTAAAATGGGTGATCGTCCATTTAGTTGTGAAATGGTCTTGACCACACATATAAGGTCATTCGAGTTATAGTGACACTAAATGGATGCTCCATTTGGGAGACTATGGGCACGATTTTCCAGAAAGATTTCTAAGTGTTGTAGCGAGCGGGAACTGCCACGAGCTTCCCAGCACTCAGACCAGCGAGCTGGCAATGGTATTCAATGTTAATTGATCCACTTAATGAGGCCTCACGGGCGTCCCGCCACAAATGAAGGCACGCCAGCTGATTCGCTGGCACCACGCTCGCCAGTCCCCCGCTAACAATGTTGAGCAGCATTTAAGCAGCTCTTGCTCAGCCAATCCCAGCCAGCTCGCAATAATGGTGACGAGGAGATCAGCCCAAAGATTCAGGGGCACAGAACTGGGTAGGCTGCTGGACACTGTGGTGGCCAGGAGGGATGTCCTGTTCTCCCGAAAGTCCTGGAGAGTTAGCTATAGGGCAGCCAGTGCTGCCTGGGACGAGGTGGCGGCAGCTGTGTGTGTGCCGGGAGTGTGACCAGGAGGACTGGCCTCCAGTATAGGTAAAACGTCAATGACCTTCACCGGGCAGCACGAGTGAGTAGACACCACCGCCCCCCAAAACCTTTAAACCCCCACAGGAGCATCCACCCTCCAACTCTCCATGTGTCCCCCAACCCTCCATTCAATCCACTCCCCCTTCAACCACCCCAAACCCTTCCTTCACACACCCCTCCCACCACTGTGAACCAAGCGTGAGGCTAACGATGCATTTTCTATGTCTTCTCAGGAAAAGCTCTCCTACAATCGCTGGGATAGGGCCCAGACTAGTGGCGGTGTGCCGGATATCAGAATCCCCACCACCTTTGAGGACAGTGCCCTGGACGTGACCGGTGTCGCCAAGGACAGGGCGGTAAACATCACAGAGGCTTGCGGACATCACAGAGGTGAGGAACCACCGAGCTCCACCTGGTTGACCTGTCGTACTTGAATTGTTATTGCTTTACTGACTGACACATCCCAATGACCACATGTCCATTCTCCTGCAGGTCCTCCAGCCAACGGCGCCAGCCCATCCCGGGTGGTTCCACCTCCAGTCTTCCAGGAGACCACCTCGGAGAGCTCTGAGGATGCCAGTGTAATAGTCGTGTCACAGCTGTCATCCCCACCCTCCACCAGCACAGGTACACACACCTCGGTGGGAAATGTTAGTGGTCAGGCATCAGGGGCACAATCTGGTGAGAGCCACACTGCTGCTGATATGCATCAGGTGGAGGCAGGAACCCCCAGGCAAGACAGCAGTTGTAGGTTTTTGGATCTCAGGACCCAGCTGGGTCCCAGCCTGATGCGAGCCTGTAGAAGAGGCCATCCCAGAGCTGGCAGAGACGATAGAGAGCGATCAGGACATTCAGAGGGAGATGTCAGTGCCACTCCTACAGATCCATCGACACTTGGAGGTGAACCCCAGAGGCTGCGGGCGCTGGAGCTATCAGCAGCAATGCGTGGCACCAAGGCCAACACTGCTAGGGTGGAAACCGCAGTGGAGAGCCTGGTGCACGACGTCGGCACCATCAGTGAAGGTGTCCAAGGCGTTGTGCATTCGATGACGACCATGGCTGCAGATCTCGGCAGAATGTCCGACTCGGTAGGGGATGTGACCCAGTACCAGGCTGACCTTGATAAGGATCTGCGGGACATGTCCCGCTCTCAGATGGGCATTGCCGAGGCACTGCAGAGAATGTCCAGTCACTGAGGAGTGAGTCGATACGATGATGCAGACCATGGGGAACTGCCAGGTCTGGCAGCCAGGGCTCGAACCAGCCGCCCCTCCATCCCAAGGTGAGCCCCAGAGCCCTATGAGCACCGACTGGGAGGAGGGGGCGCTGGGTGCCAAATCGGACCAGTCCCTTAGCGTGGGGATGGTGACCATCAGCTACCCAAGTTCCGCCCCTCTGATGAGGCTGGGTCTCGCAGCCAGCACATCGGACAGGGCGCCACGGCTGTGCATATGCCACCAACTAATGAGCCGGGGCCTAAGAGCCCCCAGAGGATCCCCGCCATGGGCATCGAAGGCCATGGGAAGAGGTAGGCAGCTGACGGCCTCCACCTCAGATGTGCATCCTGGGGAGACACCTAGATGTAGTGGTGGAGCTATGAAGGTAAACACATCGAGGTTTACTGGAGGCACTGGAGGAGAGGGGATGGGGTGGCAGGGTAAGTAGGTTGAGGGGGGGGAGGGAGTGTGGGGAGTTGTAAAACAAAATAAACACCCTTGTGCACAACCAGTATCATGCTTCTGTCACTTCCTTCTGCGATGTGGGCCGACCTGCGAACCCTTGGCACATCTATCCAGGCATACCCCCTACCCTGGAACCTAGAGAGCAGTTCAGTTGGGGCAGTGAGAGGAATTACAGCTGTAACACTTACCTTGAAGCTCCATGTGTCTATTCTTCAAAGGAGAACAGCTGTGACCTGCATCTGGTTCCCACAGATCCATTAGCTGCAAGGCATTCATAACTTTCTAGTAATGGTCTGTTGATTGACAGCTTCTACAACCATCTGCAGCTTTGATTTATTCATCTCCCTTCATGGTTCAGTGGCCTAAGTGGTGAAACCCCAATGTTTGTAAACATTGACCACATCAAAGAGAGGTAAGTGCAGTGGAATCGTATGTTGGAGTGATTAGAATGCACTTAATGCTTGGAATGCAGTCTTCAGGGGATACTGCGACCCCATGGCCCATCCCTGGTTGCCCCCGCTACTCCCTCCTGCCCTGGCAGATACCCCAGCCAGCGGCACAACTGTCAGGCCATCGTTGCGCCTTTGGAAACATAGCTTATCTCCTCTCTCTCCCTCATCGGCCACTGCGCCTGTTTCCCGATTTTAAATACCACAAGTGAATCCCGTCATTGTCACCTCTGCCTGGTGGAGATCGAGCATTGCGGGAAGCCAGAGAATATCGGGTCGGGCCTCTTAATATTATGCAAACAGCCATTACTGTCCAATTTGCATGCCCATGTGGTGCGCAGCGTGTAGCGCATTCACACCGCTATTGTGGCCGTAGTGTGGAATTCCAATGGGCGCCGGGCACCAACCTTGATTTTCGGCTGACGCGCGATTCGCCACCCAGTTGCCACTCATGATTCCAGTGTCGCTGGACAGAGAATGCCGCCCATTATCTTTTTAAAAAGAGGAATAATGCCAGTTATTGACCTGCAGCCTGAAACATACAAGGAAGCTATTGACCTCTAACTCACTGTAGCAAATTGCAAGCTATAATTAGCTGAATTTCCACAGAATTATAATAATGTAGAAAGGGTTTGCTGTTAATCAATACAACAAGTTGCATTTTTATTGCGCATCTTGCATGATAAAACATGGCAACGAGCTTCACAAGAGCATTATCAGTCACATTGTGAGATTGAGCAACATAAGCAGGTGACCAAAAGCTCGGTTAAAGTACGTAGGTTTTGAGGAGAGTCTTAAAGGTTGAGAGAGTGGTTACCAATGTTCAGGTAACAGGAACTGAGAATGCACAAGAGATCAGAATTGTAGGAATGCAGAGTTCTTGGAGATTTGGACATTGGCAGGGGTGTGGAAGGTTCTAGAGATAGGGACAAAGCCATGGTGGGATTTCAACTCAAAGATGAGAATTGTAAATTTAAGGTGTTGCTGGACAGAGAGTGAATATAATCAGCTAGAAGAGGGGTGATGGGTAAATGGGATTTGGGATCCAGGCATTTTGGATGAATTCCAATTTACATTGAAAGATGGGAGGCTGACCAGGAGAGCATTGGAATAGTCGAATCTCAAGGTAACAAGAGCATAGATGAGGTTTTCATTGGCAAATGGGCTGAGGCATGGGTAGAAACATATTATGAAGGTGCATGTCGGAATCCAAGCTGCATATATACAACACAATCCCCACTCACACTCATCCTAGACAACAACAGGCATTGGTTGTGCTGGAGCGTGCCCATACAACTGATGGGTCGGCTGGGGCCAGAGGGTGTGATGATAAGTAGGTTGTCATCTGTATTATCATCTCTATATAAATAATAATATATGCATAACTGTTGTAGTTCCAGGTGGAGTGAGTACGCAGACACATGATCCAGACAATGTGTTCCAGGATAGGGTGTTGGTAAGGAGTTTGCAGCAGTCGCATATTAGAGTAGTTCTGTAGTGTCTTAGTAAAAGTTAGTTGTAGACCATTATTTCCAACTGTATTAATCTTAGACATTTTAGTAATTTGTTAGTGTAATGCCCGGGCAGAAGCCCCCCGGCCAGCAGCATAACTGTCAGCAAACTATGGCGATGTTGGGCACTTTCCGTACCCCTTCTCTCTCCCTCAGCAGCCATGTCGCCGGTTTCACGATTTTTAAAAGCACAAATGAACTGCACTGTCGGGAACTTGGCCCATCAGGGGCGGAGAATCGCAGAGGCCCCGGAGAAGACCGGGCCAGGCTCGCTAATGATATGCAAATAATGTTTACAGTA
The DNA here is from genome assembly GCF_902713615.1 of Scyliorhinus canicula. Classification (NCBI taxonomy): domain Eukaryota; kingdom Metazoa; phylum Chordata; class Chondrichthyes; order Carcharhiniformes; family Scyliorhinidae; genus Scyliorhinus; species Scyliorhinus canicula. Next base: position 42,212,190 of record NC_052155.1, on the reverse strand, counting down.
TGTGCGTTCCGGACCACATTGATGCTGCTATTGAGGTGAGGGAGAATTCTGATTTCAAATCGGCGCCCGCTTTAATTTTGGTATCGGACCTATTCTACGCCCAAATACATTTCACGATTTCGATGTCAGCCCAGAGAATTTGAGAACACAGTTTTAAATTTATTCATTCGCAGCATGTGGACGTCGCTGGCAAGGCCAGCATTTATTGTCCCGAGAAGGTAGTGGTAAGCCACGATCTTGAACCTGTAGTCCATTGGTGCACGTATAGCTTGAGGGGCACCACTCCACATCAAGTATGGCTAACTGGGAGTCTCTCCATTGGTCCGTTGGAAGGGTTTGCAGGTTGACAATCAACCTGTTTAATTAAGGATAAAGCCTGCAGGTAAAAAGTAAGAAACAAACAAAATTAACTTAGATATAAAAAATTGAAGCTGTTCTCAGGAAAGGAATTCCAGGATTTTGACACAGTGACGGTGAAATAATGGTGATACAGTACCAAATCAGGATAGTGTGGGACTCGGAGGGAACTTATTGATTATGCATCCACTGTCCTTGTCCTTCTAGGTGGTAGATGTCTTGGGTTTGAAAGTTGCTGTCGACGGAGACTTGGTGAGTTACTGCAGTGCACCTTGTAGCTAGTAAACATTGCTGCCACTGTGCGCCGGCGGTGAAGGGAGTAAATATTGAAAGTGGTGGATGGAGTGCCAATCAAGCCCATCTGAATGTCCACTTTCCAGGTGAAGCATTGGGGATGTTTCATTACATGAGTTGTGCAAAATAAGTGCAAGTTGTTGTTTTATTTTACATTGGTGAGAATGGAAAAGCTATGCACTTTCTCAGTTTTAACATAAACAAATAGACGGTATAAACAATTGATGGAAAAGTTTGCCAGCATGCTAAATTCCACACTGAATTCCTGATAAGGGCCTGAATTCTCCAGTCGTTTGCTGGTGACAGGATTCTCTTGTCCCACCAGCAGCACACCCCTGCCCACAAGTTTCCCGGCGGAGTGGAATGGTTTCAATGGGAATTCCCTTGACAGCGGCAGGAACAGAGAATCCCAGAATGGCCCACTGTAGAGTAATGCTGGGAGGCTGGAGAATCCAGCCCAAGATTTCTTATTTCATCAATTACTCAATTGGAAATGATCAACACCAAAGTGGTCTTGATCTTATAGGTCAATTAAAGTTTTGTATTTGTGTGTGACACTGCTTTAGGGGTTCACAGAATGTTAATAAACCTCAAAAAATTGTTAATCAACACAACTGAGACGACTCAACCTAGGTCATTACATTAATGATGCGGTTTTAAACTAGCAAAGGATCTCTGAGTCGTTGAAAACAGGGAAACTCATCAAATTGGACAGAAACAACTAGTTCCCTGCAGATCTTTGAGTGTAACATTTTCACAAATTTTTAATTAACCTTACGTGTTCATTCATAATTTAATTTTCATCCTATTCTCTCACTGATTGAAAGTGAAGATTTTTCCCAATCAGTTCAGGGAAGAATTAAAGTCAATGTCCGAACAAGTAGGGTGGTTTTAGCTGGACAAGCATTTGAAAACTTAACAGTACTGGTCAATTAAAAGATTTACAACTTCTTTTGTTGAACTGAGCAGCTTCAATTTTTTATAACCAAGTTCATTTTGTTTGTTTCTTACTTTTTACCTGCAGGCTTTATCCTTAATTAAACAGGTTGATTGTCAACCTGCAAACCTTCCAACGGACCAATGGAGAGACTCCCAGTTAGCCATACTTGATGTGGAGTGGTGCCCCATAAGCTATGAGCCCCTGGCGACAGACTAGTGACCTGTTCCAGGGATTACTAGCTATAGAATCAAACAAAAGTCTGCCCTTGTGCACCACTAGGTGAAGGAAGAGCATTGGAATTTATCCCTAATACACTTTCCCTATCTTTTTTGGTCTTGCTGCTTGTACACATTAATCAGGAGCATCCATGTGTTCCCTAATGTTCCAGTATATCAGAGCTTATACATGATATGTATTCCATTTAGTGTTTTATTTTAGCTTCCCGATAGTCCAGTATACCACAAAGCCACACAATTAGTTTCTTATCTATGCTTTTTGCTGATCTCTTTCAGAGCAGCAGTTGAGACATTAAAATTTGCTTTGAGGCAGAAAATAATGTCAGAAGAGCACCCTGCATACAATGTAATTGGACACAGCTGACAAGAGGCAGTTATGTCTGTACTGCTTGCAAATCTGAAAAATGCGGATCATTATCACTGCCAACTTTAGTGTTGAGCCAACTGAAACAGAAACCTTATTGGTCCAGGGGCTGAGCAACACAGAAAAATTGCTTTATAAAGCCCTGACTATTACTACACCTGACAGCTGGGTGGGATGGTGAGCTGTGAGGAGGATGTAAAGATTGTTCAGTATGATTTAGACAAATTGAATGAGTGGGCAAATGCATGGCAGATGCAGTATAATTTGGATAAATGTGAGGTAGCAAAAACGGGAAGGCAGATTAGTATCTGAATGGCTATAGATTACGAGAGGGGGGTGTGCAACGAGACCTGGGTGTTCTCGTACACTGGTCGCTGAAGATAAGCATGCAGGTGCAGTAGGCAGTAAAGAAAGCAAATGGTATGTTGGTCTTCATTGCGAGAGGATTCAAGTACAGGAGCAGGAATGTCTTGCTGCAGTTATACAGCACCTTGGTGAGGAGACACCTGGAATATTGTGTGCAGTTTTGGTCTCCTTTGCTGAGGAAGGATGTTCTTGCTCTAGAGAGAGTGCAGAGAAGGTTTCCCAGACTGATTCCTGGGATGGCAGGACTGACATATGAGGAGAGATTGAGTCGGTTAGAATTGTATTCGCTGGAGTTCATAAGAATGAGGGGGGATCTCATATCAACCTATAAAATTCCAACAGGACTAGCAGGGTAGATGCAAGAAAGATGTTCCCGATGGTGGGAGTTTCCAGAGCCAGGGGTAACACTCTGAAGATATGGGGTAAACCGTTTAGGACAGAGGAGAAATTTCTTCACCCAGAGAGTGGTCAGCCTGTGGAATTCGCCACCACAGGAAGCAGTTGAGGTCAAAACGGCTAGATTCTCCATCACCCACCGCCGATAGCAGGGTTCCCGATGCGGTGGAGAATCGCGCACCCGTTTACGATGCTCCGGCCCCTGCTGGCAGCAGAATCAGGGTTCCCGCCCGCAGCTGGGCACCATATTCTCTGGCCTCTCATGATTCTCCGGTCCTCTGGGCAAGCATATGGAGGCACATCGCCTTCTTCAGGAAACGAGGGAGTAAAACCCAGAGGAAAGGAATAGGATTTCTTGTAAGACTCTCTACTCAAGCCTATACATTGAACGGAGAAGTTTATACTGTATTTTGTTTTCATCTCTCAATCAATTGTGTTGAAGATTTATAAAATAATAGCAAGATACAAAATACTAACAAAAGAAACCGATACCAGGCAATCAGCAAATGAAGCCCAGCATCAGCCACCACAAGTTTACTACTGAAACACAGAAGATACTAAACTAAGCCCAAGAGTGAATTCATGTTTCATTGTAACACATTCAATAAGGATTGGATGGCACTGGGAAAGATGCCAATGCACATCAAGCCACTTTTCGATATTGTTGGCAGAACAAAGGAAATCACAGGAGATAAAAACAATACTCCTAATAGTTGCTGAAAACAAACAAATTAATGTTTTACAACATGGGAGTTTAAAGGGATGTGAGTTGTGTTTTTAAGTGGGAGTGAAACTATGGCAAGGTATGTTACAATCACTAAAAATATATAGTTATGAATTTGAGAAATATTATTGCTGGGGAATAAAATATTTTTGAATTTTATGTATGCAAGTTTGTTCATACATGAAGTGTAAAGTATCTTCTAGTCTTCCAAAACATTGAGGTAAATTTTCATTGTTACCACCTGGATGTCTGTTTGGTGGAAAAGACAGTCTGCCAATGAAGAATCCATCTAATTTTCATCTAATTTCTCCATTGCGCTAGATTACTATCCAGGTAATGATGGTAAAAATCAGTAGATCATCATAAATAAAAAAAATTGGAACTGATGTTATACAGCTCTAGCGACATGGTCAACTGGAAACACAGTTTTATGATTGTGTAAATCGGGCAGCACGGCAGCACTGCTGCCTCACGGTGCCGTGGTCCCAGGTTCAATCCCAGCTCTGGGTCACTGTCCCTGTGGAGTTTGCACATTCTTCCCGTGTCACCCCCACAACCCAAAGATGTGCAGGGTAGGTGGATTGGCTACGCTAAATTGCCCGTTAATTGAAAAAATGAATTGGGTACTCTAAATTTTTTTTTTTAACTGATTGTGCAAATCATTCCTTTTGCCTTCATACTTTCCCCATCAAGAATTTCTATTGATCTGTTCCAAATGAACAACCGCAAGTTCCATATTCAAATCAACCATCTTGAACAAATCATTATTGCCATCAGAATGGGAATGCAGCAGGCAGTACCATGAAGTGCCTGGACCCTTTAAGGCTGATTGGCTGATAGGGTCATATGACCCAGAAAACCTAAGAAGTTGAGCACCCAGCTAACTTGGAAGAGGTGCGAAGCCAATTTCAACAGGGTGGAGTTTGCCTCAAGGGGCCGTGTTATTGGGCAGTAACTCACTGATTGCCTATATATTGTGGTACCGGTTGGTCACTTTGACCCCTCCCACTGACTTTGTCATAAAGGTTCAGAGAATGCTTGTACAGTTTCTCTGGGACAAAAGACTACACTGGATTGCTGCTGAGGTTCTCAGTCTCCCACTTAGGGAGGATGGTCAGGTGCTGGTATGCCTTCGCAGCCAGGTGGCGACCTTCTGCCTACAGACCCTGTAGCGATATCTCTGCATCGACCCCTCTCCTAGAGGTGCATGACCTGAACTACAACATGCAGCTCCTGTTCATAGATCTAAGGGACCTTTTAACTCCTTACAGGCATTGCCAACCTTTTATCAGGACCTGTTCAAAGTCTGAACATGGTCACCTCGCGCTACAGCTCTCTCCCGTCTGGATTAGCGTCATGGTGCCGCTGCTCAGGAATCTGCACCTCCACCAATATCATTTTGGGTGGCTGGCGGAGAGACGGTCTGTGGCTGCCGGTGTGACCAGGGAACATGCTGGGTGGTGGATTGGGCTGGATGACACCCCACAAATTGGCACATCACGCGGCGGTTGATGTCCAGCTCACAGCCAATGCCATTCATGATCTCAAAACGGTTGTGCTAGGTCCCGATGGCACTTGTGATCTCAAGGATGCCCAGGTGTGCGGTGGGCTCCTGCCTGAGTGTACCCCTGCTCGGGTGGAATTTCACATTGGCCCCAACCACCCCTCAAAAGCCAGAGCCCCACAGACCTAGCCGCCTCAGGGAAATGCGCTCCATGCTTTTTCACACTGCATGGAGGGGTTGCCTGTATAGGCTACTGCTGCACACCCTTCACTTCCTTGCCCTCACCTCACCTGGACACGCCTTAGCTTGCCTTGTTGCCATCCGGCAGAGGTGGTCCCCACTGGGATCCCCTCAAATGAAGAGTCCTCCCCCTTAAACCAGGAACCTGGGGTGGAGGGTATTGCACGTAGCAGTCCCATACAACTGTAGACTGCATTGCTTCATGGACTCCCAAGATGCCTGCTTTTTTTGTGGCCTTGTGGAGTCCGTGGATCATGAGTACGTAAGTTGTTTTAGGCTATACCTACTTTTTCTTTTTTTGAAAAACCTTTTATTACAGTTTTGTTTGTACTTCAGCCCCATGCTCCTGATCTACAGATAACCAGTGAGGAGGGGGGTGGGGAGGGAGGAGGACCTCCTCGTGAATCGGCTTCTGGGAATGGTCAAACTTGCCAAAGTAGGTCCAGGCAACGGGCGACCTGGGGTGTCATCCAACCCGACTGCCTTTTTACCGTGGCTACATTCATGTCCGGGTGTCCCTGGAGAGGGTGCATATAGTGTCCATGGGTGCTACCAAGGCCTTTCATGTCCGGTGGGGACCGCAGGGTCTGGGGTGGTTTATCGACTCTTTTCATCAAATTTTGTTTTGATGTTTTAAGTTTCACTTGCTCTTTGATTTCGTTTCGGGCAGTGTCCCTTTAAGGTACTGTCCCTTTTACTTTGTCCCTCAGTCTGTTTAATTTAGTTTAATTGTTTTCCATCAAAATAGTTGGAGTTTGCCTCAGGCCAATGAAGTGGCTTAGCAGGGTCACCGGGTAGATGAACATGCGGTTGCACCTGGTGGAATAGAAGGTTAGAGCAATAAAGGAGCCACCAGCCCCCAGAAACACATCTGAATTTAAGTCTTTCTGAGGAATGGTGAACTATTAAGGGCATTTTCTGAATTTGTTGACATTCTTATGTCTTACTAAAGAAGCACCAGTTTTGAGACAGCCTATGAGAGAAGCTTTTAGCAAGGTTACTAAATTCATCTTCCTTATTGATGCACTTTGACCCATCCAGAAAATTGGTGTTAACTTGTCACGCCTCTCCTTATGGCATCGGTGCAGTTTTGGCTCATATAATGGATGATGGGTCTGAAAGACCTGTAGGATATATATTTTTTATTCGTTCATGGGACGTGTGTGTCGCAGGCTGTGCCAGCATTTATTGCCCACTCCTATTTGCCCTTGAGGGGGCAGTTAAGAATCAACCACATTGCTGTGGGTCTGGAGTCACATGTCGGCCAGACCAGGTAAGGACAGCAGATTTCCTTCCCTCAAGGACATTAGTGAACCAGATGGGTTTCTACGACAATTGACAATGGTTTCATGGTCATCATTGGACTTTTAATTCCAGATTTTTATTGAATTCAAATTCCACTATCTGCGGAATTTGAACCTGGGTCCCAGAGCATTACTTTGGGTCTCTGCTTTACTAGTCCAGTGACAATACCACCACCTCCAGAACACTCTCAGAGGCTGAAAATGGCTATTCTCAGATTGAAAAAGAAGGGTTGGCTATCATGTATGGAGTTAAGGTGTTCCATCATAATATATATGGAAGGCATTTTACCATTGTAACGGACCACAAACCATTTTGGGGTCTTTTTAAGGAAGACAGAACCTTACCGCCAATCGCATCAGCAAGGATTCAGTGCTGGGCATTAATCTCATCAGCATACCAGTATACATTCCAACATCGGCCTGGATCACAGATAGAAATGCAGATGCACTGAGTCGCCTCGCCTAACATTGGCTGAGAGTGCAGCACCCCCAACCCCCTCAGTACCGTAGGAAACCGTGGTTGCCCTAAACTTCTTGGATAAGTTCCCAGTTTTGGTGCAACAAATCAAGTATTGGAACAGCAAAGACCGTTATTGTCCAAAGTGAAGTACAGAATATTAACAGGATGGACCAATGAGCCAGTGTCTGAAGATGTTCAGCCATATTATATTCGGAAAGATGAATTATGTTGTGAAGATGGCATCATACTTTGGGGAGCGAGAGTAATTGTCCCTGTACCAGGAAGTGAGTTGCTCTTGGCTGAATTACATAATGCCCATATCCGGGTGTGTCAAAAATACAGATGCTCGCCAGAGTTATGTTTGGTGGCCTGGCATAGCTGTCAACATTGAGAGGCTGGTGAAGAACTGCGATCAGTGCCAGTTGCAACAGAAGTTGCCTGCTTCAGCCCTGTTGTACCCTTGGAAATGGCCTGGTCAGCCATGGGTGCGTGTCAACATTGATAATGTGGGGCCATTTATGGGCACAATGTTTTTGCTCCTGATTGATGCCCATTTGCAGTAGATGCGCGATTCTCCCAATCAGAGACACTAAGTGCCCATTTCTATCTGTGATCCAGGCCGATGTTGGAATGTATACTGGTATGCTGATGAGATTAATGCCCAGCACTGAATCCTTGCTGATGCGATTGGGAGGCCAGCTGGAAAACCAGAGCAATTCCTACTGGCGCTAAGAGTGAACCTGGCGTGCCATTCAATGGCACTTAGAAAATAATTGACCCAGGGTCACGTTTTAGTGCCATTCAATGGTCCATTTCCCTGGACCTGAGGTGCAAAACCTATTATTTCTGACATGTCCTGCTTCTCAGAGATCATGGGCACCCTCCCAATCTCAGAATGCTGTCGCAGCCCCCCTGGATTGCTGGCAAGGCCCCCCCATCCTAACCGATGGTAGGGACACCCCCCTGCCTCCTTCAGCTCTTCCCCCAGTGTTCCCCTTCAGTCCCCTCAATATCTCCCTTCAGGCTCCGCCCTTGGCAGTGCCAACCTGGTACCTTGCACTTCGAGGGGTGGTAAGGGGGTGAATACACTCCTTACAATTGCTTCCAGGGTGCTGAGAGAGATCCTTTATGGGAGGTTAGTGCCAGGGGGGCTTATGCTGGGTTTGAGGAGCTCAGTTCTGCGGCAGTATTCTCCCCTACCCGGCGGGGCGGGGGGTCCCGGCGTACCGGAGTGGCGCCAACCACTCCGGCGTCGGGCCTCCCCAAAGGTGCAGAATTCCCTGCACCTTTAGGGGCTAGGCTCACGACGGAGGGGTTGGCGCCCCACCGGCTGCCACGAACGACCTTTCCGCCCCTCCAGCCGGCGCGAACGTCATCCCGGCGCATGCGCGGTAGGGGGGGTCTCTTCTGCCTCCGCCATGGTGGAGGCCGAGGCGGCGGCAGAAGAAAAAGAGTGCTCCCACTGCACTGGCCCGCCCGCCGATTGGTGGGCCCCGATCGAGGGCCAGGCCACCGTGGGGGCACCCCCCCCGGGGTCCGATCGCCCCGCGCCCCCCCAGGACCCCGGGGCCCACTCGCGCCGCCTGCTCCCGCTGCCACCAGAGGTGGTTTAAACCACGTCGGCGGGAGAGGCCTGACAGCGGCGGGACTTCGGCCCATCGTCGGGTGGCAGAGAATTACGGCCGCGGCGGGGGCGGGATTTATGAAGGCCCCGGGCGATTCCCCAACCCTGCAGGGGGGGTCGGAGAAAATATCGCCCCTGGTCTTTCCTGGATGGGGTCATTTGGCTGCTCTTCCCATCTGCAGCCTTCAAACCCTATATTTTTGAGATACTGACAGACAGTTTACAGTTTTCTTTTTTAATATAAATTTAGAGTACCCAATTCATTTTTTCCAATTAAGGGGCAATTTAGCGTGTTCAATCCACCTACCCTGCACATCTTTTGGCTTGAGAGGGTGAAACCCACGCAAACACGGGAGAATATGCAAACTCCACACGGGCAGTGACCCAGAGCCGGGATCGAACCTGGGACCTTGGGCCCGTGAGACTGCAGTGCTACCACTGCGCCACCGTGCTGCCCTAGTTTACAGTTTTCTGATAATAATGTAAAAGTGTTCCGATCTGTGGCCTTAACCCTGCAAGCTGTCTGCAGTGTGCCAAGTTTAAAGATCTGTGGTGGAAACCTTTGAAGTGTTTTTTTCATAGTCAATTTTATTGCTCTTTAACGTTTTCTAGCCTGTTTGTATGCCCAGAAGCCTAAAAGCTTTGAACTCCATTGTTTACTTTAAATTTCATGGACCATTGCATTTTAAAAGCTATTTGATTGACAGGTACAGGCAGTTTCAAAGGTAGGATTAAGGTTGTTTATTCATAAAGGAGGCTAGGGCAGTTGAATGTTCCTCCTGCAGAATGTGGGAGGAAAGGGTCACCTCTAGTGTCCCTGCTGACTACATCTGCGGGAAGTGCACCCAACTCCAGCTCCTCGAGAGCCGCGTTGGGGACCTGGAGCTGGAGCTGGATGAACTTCGGATCATTCGGGAGGCGGAGGAGGTTATTGAGAGGAGTTATAGGGAGGTAGTCACACCTCAGGTAAAAGAAGAAGGTAGATGGGTTACCGTTAGGGGAGGGAGAGGGAACCGGCAGGCAGTGCAGGGATCCCCTGTGGTCGTTCCCCTCTATAACAAGTATACCGTTTTGGATACTGTTGCGGGGGACGACTTACCAGGGGTAAGCAATAGGGCACAGGTCTCTGGCACAGAGTCTGTCCCTGTTGCTCAGAAGGGAAGGGAGAAGAGGAACAGAGCACTTGTCATTGGGGACTCCATAACTAGAGGAACAGACAGGAGGTTCTGTGGGAACGAAAGAGACTCACAGTTGGTTTGTTGCCTCCCAGGTGCCAGGGTTCGTGATGTCTCTGATCGTGTTTTTGGGATCCTTAAGGGGGAGGGGGAGCAGCCCTAAGTCGTGGTCCACATCGGTACCAACGACATAGGTAGGAAGAGAGATGGGGATTTGAGACAGAAATTCAGGGAGCTAGGATGAAAGCTGAGAGCTAGAACAAACAGAGTTGTTATCTCTGGGTTGTTACCCGTGCCACGTGCTAGCGAAGTGAGAAATAAGGAGAGAGAGGAGTTGAACACGTGGCTACAGGGATGGTGCAGGAGGGAGGGTTTTGGTTTCCTGGATAATTGGGGCTCATTCTGGGGTAGGTGGGACCTCTACAAACAGGATGGTCTTCACCTGAACCAGAGGGGTACCAATATCCTGGGGGGGAGATTTGCTAGTGCTCTTCGGGGGGGTTTAAACTAATTCAGCAGGGGGATGGGAACCTAAATTGTAGTCCCAGTGTACAGGATGTTGAGAGTAGTGAGGTCAGGGATAGGGTTAAAAGTTCGAAAGAGGGCACCGGCAAGCAAGACGCTGGTTTGAAGTGTGTCTACTTCAACGCCAGGAGCATCCGGAATAAGGTGGGTGAGCTTGCAGCATGCGTTGGTACCTGGGATCTCGATGTTGTGGCGATTTCGGAGACATGGGTAGAGCAGGGACAGGAATGGTTGTTGCAGGTTCCAGGATTTAGATGTTTCTGTAAGAACAGAGAAGATGGTAAAAGGGGGGGGGGGTGTGGCATTGTTAATCAAGGAAAGTATTACAGCGGTAGAAAGGACGTTTGAGGACTCGTCTACTGAGGTAGTATGGGCCGAGGTTAGGAACAGGAGAGGAGAGGTCACCCTGTTGGGAGTTGTCTATAGACCTCCGAATAGTTCCAGAGATGTAGAGGAAAGGATTGCAAAGATGATTCTCGACAGGAGCGAGAGTAACAGGGTAGTTGTTATGGGGGACTTTAACTTTCCAAATATTGACTGGAAATACTATAGTTCGAGTACTATAGATGGGTCAGTTTTTGTACAGTGTGTGCAGGAGGGTTTTCTGACACAGTATGTAGACAGGCCAACAAGGGGCGAGGCCACATTGGATTTGGTACTGGGTAATGAACCCGGCCAGGTGTTAGATTTAGATGTAGGTGAGCACTTTGGTGATAGTGATCACAACTCGGTTATGTTTACTTTAGCAATGGGCAGGGATAGGTATATACCGCAAGGCAAGAATTATAGCTGGGGGAAAGGCAATTATGATGCTATTCGGCAAGATTTAGGATGTATAGGATGGGGAAGGAAACTGCAGGGGATGGGTACAATCAAAATGTGGAGCTTTTTCAAGGAACAGCTACTGCGTGTCCTTGATAAGTACCTGTCAGGCAGGGAGGAAGTTGTCGAGCAAGGGAACCGTGGTTTACTAAGGAAGTTGAAGCACTTGTCAAGAGGAAGAAGAAGGCTTATGTTAGGATGAGACATGAAGGCTCAGTTAGGGCACTTGAGAGTTACAAGTTAGCCAGGAAGGACCTAAAGGGAGAGTTAAGAAGAGCGAGGAGAGGACACGAAAAGTCGTTGGCGGATAGGATCAAGGAAAACCCTAAGGCTTTCTATAGGTATATAAGGAATAAAAGAATGACTAGAGTAAGATTAGGGCCAATCAAGGATAGTAGTGGAAAGTTGTGTGTGGAAACAGAGGAGATAGGGGAAGTGTTAAATGGATATTTTTCGTCAGTGTTTACACTGGAGAAAGACAATGTTGTCGAGGAGAACACTCAGGTTCAGTCGACCAGGCTAGATGGAATTGAGGTTCAAAAGGAGGAGGTGTTAGCAATTTTGGAAAATGTCAAAATAGATAAGTCCCCTGGGCCAGATGGGATTTATCCTAGGATTCTCTGGGAAGCCAGGGAGGAGATTGCAGAGCCTTTGTCCTTGATCTTTATGTCGTCTTTGTCGACAGGAACAGTGCCGGAAGACTGGAGGGTAGCAAATGTTGTCCCCTTGTTCAAGAAGGGGAGTAGAGACAACCCTGGTAATTATAGACCTGTGAGCCTTACTTCGGTTGTGGGTAAAATGTTGGAAAAGGTTATAAGAGATAGGGTTTATAATCGTCTTGAAAAGAACAAGTTTATTAGCGATAGTCAACATGGTTTTGTGAAGGGTAGGTCATGCCTCACAAACCTTATTGAGTTTTTTGAGAAGGTGACCAAACAGGTGGATCAGGGTAAAGCTGTTGATGTGGTGTATATGGATTTCAGTAAGGCGTTTGATAAGGTTCCCCACGGTAGGCTATTGCAGAAAATAAGGAAGTATGGGATTGAAGGTGATTTAGCGGTTTGGATCAGTAATTGGCAAGCTGAAAGAAGACAGAGGGTGGTGGTTGATGGCAAATGTTCATCCTGGAGTTCAGTTACTAGTGGTGTACCGCAAGGATCTGTTTTGGGGCCACTGCTGTTTGTCATTTTTATAAATGACCTGGAAGAGGGTGTAGAAGGATGGGTTAGTAAATTTGCAGATGACACGAAGGTCGGTGGAGTTGTGGATAGTGCTGAAGGATGTTATAGGATACAGAGGGACATAGATAAGCTGCAGAGCTGGGCTGAGAGGTGGCAGATGGAGTTTAATGCGGAAAAGTGTGAGGTGGTTCACTTTGGAAGGAGTACGAGGAATGCAGAGTACTGGGCTAATGGCAAGATTCTTGGTAGTGTAGATGAACAGAGAGATCTCGGCATCCAGGTACATAAATCCCTGAAAGTTGCCACCCAGGTTAATAGGGCTGTTAAGAAGGCATATGGTGTGCTAGCCTTTATCAGCAGGGGGATTGAGTTTCGGAGCCACAAGGTCATGCTGCAGCTGTACATAACTCTGGTGCGGCCGCACCTGGAGTACTGCGTGCAGTTCTGGTCACCACATTATAGGAAGGATGTGGAAGCTTTGGAAAGGGTTCAGAGGAGATTTACTAGGATGTTGCCTGGTATGGAGGGAAGGTCTTACGAGGAAAGGCTCAGGGACTTGAGGTTGTTTTCGTTAGAGAGGAGAAGGCTGAGAGGTGACTTAATAGAGACATATAAGATAGTCAGAGGGTTAGATAGGGTGGACAGTGAGAGTCTTTTTCCTCGGATGGTGATGACCAACACGAGGGGACATAGCTTTAAATTGAGGGGTGATAGATATAGGACAGATGTCAGAGGCAGTTTCTTTACACAGAGAGTAGTAGGGGTGTGGAACGCCCTGCCTGCAACAGTAGTAGACTCGCCAACTTTAAAGGCATTTAAGTGGTCACTGGATAGACATATGGATGAAAATGGAATAGTGTAGGTCAGATAGGCTTCAGATGGTTTCACAGGTCGGCGCAACATTGAGGGCCGAAGGGCCCATACTGCGCTGTAGTGTTCTATGTTCTATGTTCTAAAGCTCTACAGGAATTCCATTAACTCAGGAGAGCAACTATTGTTCTAATTGCAGTTCTTTTTAAGAGGCTGTCTCTTTTTCTCAAGAGCGTCTATGTGCCGTTTCCTAGTACCTGCACCAATCCACACCAGCGAGACTCTGGCTCGGTGTCTTGAACATCCCAGGAGGCAGGTGAATCGGGTGTCCTGCCTATATATTTGGTTCAAAACAACTCTAATGAGTTATTTGCATGTTCCCGCTGGGTCTGGGCAGGAACCTCGTCTGGGATTCGGGAAGCTAGTAGGAGCCGGTAGGATGGGCTGGGAGACTTGCAACGTGTTTCACGACCAATATTGACCCAATACCAGATTCACTAGGCCATCGGGATTCCCACCGCTGACAGGCAGCCATGGAGAATCCCAACAGATGTCTACGACATCATATGCCACAGTTGAGTAACTGCATTGCAGTGATTTGCATTCCATGGGATACCTTAAATAATTGTGTCATATAATGGAACAGCCTTCACGATTGCTGAATTTCACCTCCATGAATGATATGAAGCATAATTGGACTGCACTATACGACCCAGCAGCCAATGAACTGGCTCAACGAGCAGTCCAAACCAACAAGGCAGGTCTGAAAAAGCAATCATGCACGACTCTGAAAACCAGAATATCTTGATTTCTTCTAGGATACCAGACAATGCTGCATTCTGTGACAGAAGTGCAAATTGGAAGCACTTAGCGCAAGTGGAATTAATGATGGGTCTGCGTCTTAGGGCCATACCAAGTCTGGTGTTTCCGAATTTATTGGGGAGGATAGAGACCAGTCAGTGCAGTCAGAAGAAAAACCACCAGCGCAATTTACTGGCCTGGTCCTCCAGCATTATCACACGGCTGGTAGATCCCAGGAGGGGTCGTTACACCTCACAAAATCTAACGAGACGTTGTGATCTTAGTCCCACCACAATAGGCGGGACCCAAACTCGTACAACTGAAAGAGCTTAAAAGCTCATTTAGCAATGCTGCCGCCAGGTCGAACAGCCACCTTGCATCTATCGACCACGCCGAGGAGACCCCAGATGGACACCGTTTAGCACTTGTCCCCACAAATGAGGATCAGGTGGAATGGCACTTCGGGGGTCTCCCAGGCGACTGGAAGTCCCTGGGTGGTTGGTCTCTAGCCAGGCTGGCACTCTGGCATTGCTGGCGCCACCTGGGCACCTTGGTATGACCAGCCTAGCATCCTGGCAGTGCCACCTGGGAACCCTGACAGTGCCATCCGGGTATCAGCATGACTGCCAGTGTGCCAGGTTGGCAGCGCTAAAGTGCCAAGCTGGCATTTGCACATGCCTGAGGTCGGACCTGGGGGTGCCCTGTCAGTATGTGGTAGGGTGTGGGGGGTCTCGAGGACTGCCCAACAGGTGAGTTGAGGCATTGAGGGGCCTCAGGCGTCGTGTATGGGGTTCGAGAGATTGAGGCGCCACCGATCTCTTCCTCTAAGGAGTAGCTCCGCTCGTCAGAGATCCTCAGTGCAGGATATGCGGCTAAGTGCAACATCGTTGGGGCGTTCCCTACCGGTGGGCCGGAAAAAAAGTATGCTGTTAAATAAGAGTGTTCTTCCCAGTGCTATAAGCGCCAGGAACAGCCCCTCAATTCTCACCCAGAATGGACTCTGTCCGTTTTTAGTTAAATCATGCCCACAATTCAGGCAAAGCAGCAAGGTCATTAGTAATAGATGAACCAGTGCATTTCAGAAATTTCTGAAGTGGATCAAGCTGGGGCTCAGGAGTTGTAGCCAAGACAGGGCTGCTGCTTACAAAGTGAATGTACAAGATAGAATTGTCAGGAAACATGTGGCCCACTTATGTGGATGAAAGTTGTCCCAGCAGTCAGTGCTACAGCCTGAAACCATATTGACAGCACAACACATTGTTGGTTGCCTGAGTAGTGAAGTACCGAATAAACCTGTGACAGGAGAGCCTGCCGTCACCATAGAAATGGATGAGGACAAGTTGCCAGTACCTGAAGAAACACCAGGTTCTGCAATTTTTGCAGAAAGTACCCCAGAGAAGTTATGCCTCTCTAGCAGCAGAAACCACCAGAACGGCTAAAGGCTAAAGGCCTCATTGTGCTCGACTTGGTGATTAAATGATGCATTTAAATCTTGCGAGAGGCCTCGCGCGAGATTCACGGCACTCAGGACGCCTTGCGAAATCTAACGAGATCGCACGAGACATCGTGATCTGGATCTCCCCCTCACTGGGCGGGATCCAGATTTGCACATTTAACTGAGCAGTTAGCTTCACTTAAATTGGTCTACGCCGGAGTCTCCCAAGTCCCGGTATCGAATGGCCATGCCTGGGAGACCTCACCATGGAGGCATTTCGCACTGGTTTCCACAAATGTGGAACAGGGGCAATGGCATTTGGGGGGATCTCCCAGGTGATCGGAGGCCCTTGGTGGTCAGGCTCTGGGCTAGGTGGTACCCTGGCAGCCCAATGCCACCTGGCCACTTTGGCACTGCCATTTAGGCACACTGGCAGTGCCACCTTGGTGCCCAGGTGCCATACCGGGGATTGGGCCCAAGGGGTGCCCTAACCTTATGAGTGGTCTTGAAGATCCCCTAAAGGGTAAGTTGGGGCATTGGGGGGACCGGAGGCCGCAGTGGGGGGGTCGACAGATCGGGGCGGTGTTTAAAAATGGCGCCCTGATTTTTTTCCTGCACTGAGCTCATCAGTGTAGGACGTGAAGTACCTGCAGCCTCAGCGGGGCGTTCCGCGCAGAGACCCCAAAAAAACGGCAAAATTCTCCCCCCCCCACGACGGGTGGGAGAATAGCGGGAGGGCCTTCCCGACTTTTTTGACGCCCTCCCGCTATTCTCCCCCCCCCCGCCGAAATCCCGACACGAATCGCTGCCGCCGTTTTTTTACGGCCGGCAGCGATTCACAGCTGTTAGAAGGGCCGAAGTCCCAGCCCTTTACGACCTTTTTACGAACGGCAAACACACCTGGTCCTGCCGTTCGTAAAAACGTCGTGACCACCTGGAAAAAAATAACCATGGCACCGATTGGCACGGCAGTACCACGGCCGTGCCAAGGGTGCCATGGGCCCGCGATCGGTGCCCACCGATCGCGGGCAGCGGGCCCGATGCCCGCGCACTATTTGTCCTTCCGTCGCCCCGCAGTATCAATACGCAGGGCGGCTGAGGGGCAACCCGGACCGCGCATGCGCGGGTTTCGCGCAAAAACGCGATGACGTCACCCGCGCATGCGCGGGTGGAGTCTTCCCACCTGCGCATGCGCGGCTGACGTCATATGACGCGTCAGCCGGCGCTAAATCCGACAAGCGGGTTTAACGATTTTCGTTAAGCCCGACTTGTCGGAGCCTCCGACGTCGGGCTGCTAGCCCCGACGGGGGACCAGAATCGGTCCCCCGTCGGGAAGGGGCGCGATGCCGTAAAACCCGCCCGGGTTTTACGGCAGTTTGACGATTTCTCCCGTTTTGGGAGAATTTCGCCCACAGAGTCCTGTTTGATAGCGGGATCGTTCTTGCCGCTGCAGGCTCCGAGAAACAACAGGACTCTTTTTTTCCCCCGTTAAATCGCACTCTAAATCTGTGATGTATTGGTTGAATGGGTTAAATGTTAACTTTACTGGTGATTGTACAGTTTAACTGTTACCATTGCATAAAAAGACTTGGAGGGGTAAGGATGTTGTGTCTGGCCCCTTTAACGGGCAATCGGCCAATAGCGTCACATCACCCAGAAAAAACAATCAGGGAACCAGGGTGCGGGTTCACCCTAGCAAGCGCGGGCTTTGCCTTAGATTGACTCTGGATGCTGACTGGCTGCCAAGATGCTGCAAGACTCTGTAAGATAGTATCTTGTAAATAAACATTTATTGATTCATACCTAGCTGGCGAGCCAATGTTATTACAACTATAAACATGCAATCAGATGTTGAGTTTGCAAAATAGAAGACTGTAAAGTGCAGAAGGTAGACACAGATTCCATTCATGCAAAGCAGAATATTTCCTAATATCAACTATTAATATCAGCTATTGCTGAAAAATGTTTATGTTTTCAGAGGGCTGCGTTTAGCAGCACAATGTCTGGCTTCCCCATTCATGAGAAATGAGAAAATAGATATGGCATTGCGAACATTTTGACAAAGCTCCTTTTTCATGTCATAATGCTCCATTGCAGGTTGATCCTAAGAACAGATAGATACTTTACCCCAGTGCTGAAGTCAAAGGAAGTGTTGGATCTAGAAAGATGACATTGTTCTGCTTGTGTTTTACATTGAATCAAGCCAAATACAATTGTCTGATTAAGATGTAGCTTATGTGCCAGGGAAACACCCTGACAGAAGGGAAGTCCACAATACCCCTTTACTGATGGAAATTGATCAAGGAACAAGTAATTGTGGTTAGGAAAGCTGCAGTGGTTAAATGAACAGATTTTTAATAAAGTAGGAGGGATACATTTTCAAAGGCGTTCTCATGTTTTTCTGCCATAACTTAGGGTGAAGAGCCAAGGAAATTCAATAAAAGTGTCCTAAAGTCCTCTACCAAAGTTATGGTGAATGAAGAGTAGAATTTTCTGTGGAAATTTATCCCTAACAAATCTTCCTCATCACATGGAATAGCACAGTGTGGGACATACAACCACGAGATGCTCGATTTGGTGTGGGTTCCCAACCTCATTTACACAAAGACCCAGTTTTGTGATTTTGGACAGGATAAGGAACAGAGCAGACTGGGAGCACTCTCAGAATCTCAGCCCCGCCTGCAAATTTGGAAAGATAGGAGGAAACTGAAAGGGATAAAAAAAAAATAAGCAAGGAGGCAGCAGTTCTGTTAGCTTTTCTTGTTAGTTCCTATTAACAGAGTACCAATTAAATTGGCAAGCATTGAATCTTCACCTTGTGTGCGTCCTAATTGCATTAATATGCCAGTAATGTAACTTTAAATCCCTGGGTCGCACGCAGGCAGGCACAGACCTGCTCTTTGCCTCCAGCTAATGTCCTGTTTTTCTGCTCTGTGCTTCCACAGACTGACAGAGTACATTGAGAGGTTAGTGAGTGATTGACCCAGCTCCCTGCAGGCTGCCCTTGTAAACATATCAAATAATTGCTGTAATAGGAGGGAAATGACTTTGATCCATTTCTATAGACTCAGCATTAATTTAGAAAAATACAGGCCCAGATGCCATTAAGGAAGATCCTAGGTTAACGATAAAGTGCAATCAATTCCACTCAGGAAGTGTCTCCAAATTCCTTTGAATGTGATGCCAATCAGTTTGAATTGCTTTTCTAGTGTTCCCACTGTTATATTACTTGTTTGTAATATGTCGTTACTTTTTCCTTTACTTCCAGAATGGTCTGATGGTTAGATTTCAATGAGACTACCAATCTTTAATTCAAAGCAAAATAGATTTAATGAATAACGATTTAAATATTACTGATGAAATGAGCTTGTTCATTCTTACAGAACTATCACTGATGATAAAGTAAATCATAATAAGTATTAACAATATTCAACTATAAGTATTAACTATGCTATAACTCTCTCTCTCTCTCTCTAACTGCTGTCTAGTCACTCCTGGTTCGAAGAGGACCAAGATCCTTTGCGATCCTGGATGGGATTCTCCGACCCCATGTTGGGTCGGAGAATCGCCGGGGGGGGGGGGGGGGGGGGGGGGGTGGCCAAAATTGCACCACGGCGCCTTGACGCCAGCCCGCCGATTCTCCGGCGGCGATTCTCAGGTTCTGTAGGATCCCCACCGCGCCGGTCAGGGGCCGTTGAAAACGACCACCCCCGACGATTCTCCGGGCCTTGATGGGCCAAGTGCCCGTCGAGTTTGGCCGAGTCCCGCCGGCGTGTGTTACGTATGGTCCCACCCAGCAGAACCTCGGAGTTCTGACTGCGGGGGTTGTCCTGGTGGGGGGGGTTTGGTGGGATCCGACCCCGGGGGGGGGCCTCCATAGTGACCTGGCCCGCGATCGGAGCCTACTGATCGATGGGCGGGCTAGTTCCGTGGGGGGCCTATGTTCCTCCGCATGGGCCCCTCTAGGGCTCCGGCATATTTCCCGGGGGCTGGCACGGATACGGGAACCCACGCGCATGTGCGGACTCGTGCTGTCCGTGGCGTGCCGGCTTTTGGGTGCCGGAGCTGCGGACACCACTGGTGCCATACTAGCCCCCTAGGAAGGGGTGTAAACCTGCCACTTGAGGCCCGTTGACGCCGGAGTGGCTTGTGCCGCATTTCACACTGGCGTCTGAACTTGGCCATGGGATTGGAGAATCCTGGCCCCTAAATTTATACATCAATCTAGTGTTGCCATCTAGTGGTTGTCTTACACGATAATGTAGTTGTTAACTCTTTATATACCAGCGTATATACACATCACTACACTCACGTGCTTGGGTTTTGAATAGTCAGACTGAATTTTGAACAGACAAATCTATAAAATGCCTCCTTGGTCAACCAGTTCCATTTTCTTCACGTTTTGCACGGTAGCATGGTGATTAGCATAAATGCTTCACAGCTCCAGGGTCCCAGGTTCGATTCCTGGCTGGGTCACTGTCTGTGCGGAGTCTGCACGTCCTCCCCGTGTGTGCGTGGGTTTCCTCCGGGTGCTCCGGTTTCCTCCCACAGTCCAAAAGATGTGCGGGTTAGGTGGATTGGCTATGCTAAATTGCCCTTAGTGTCCCAAAAAATAAGGTTAATGGGGGGGGGGGGGGGTTGTTGGGTTACTGGTGTAGGGTGGATACGTTGACTTGAGTAGGGTGATCATTGCTCGGCACAACATCGAGGGCCGAAGGGCCTGTTCTGTGCTGTACTGTTCTATGTTCTTATCATATTAAGGTGAAGAGAATCAAAATTAACAGTCTAATTTTGCAATCCTGACAAATTACTGCTGCGTAACTGGGATGCAACAAGGATCAAGCCAACAGTGAGAAGGGCTAGGCTCTTGCAAGGACAGTCCCTACCATTCACTTTAACTGTTCACAATTGTTCAATTGATCTGTTTGATAATGTGATCCTGTTTATGACTTATACTCTGTGTGCATGACTGGTTAAGCCTGGGCATGGAGGCTGATGTGACCATCAATTCACTCAAGACACGAGAGGAAGTAAACTGTGGCTTTAATAGACTTACAACTGAGCCTGCCTGCGACCAGAAGAACTGAGGGCGGACTCACAAGACCGCAGCACTTTATACTTCTGGTAGTGGGAGGGGCCATGCGCGGCGCCATGGGCAGAGCCAAGGGTGGAGCCCTGTACAAGCTCCTCATCTCCCCCTGTGGGCAGAGCCACGCAACGGCTCACAGACGGAGCCCACAGGGACACAGTGATACACAGTGTGAATTATGCATTATACATTCACCACAGAGGCAGAGAAAAGTAGACAAGCTGTCGAAGTTGTTGGAAGTGGCAGCCATAAACATGGAGCAGCCAGCAGATACTTTCACACCAATATCTATTATGAGCAACAAACTCGACTATTGTTTTTATTTGCAACTTCCGCTCATTTCTGTGATAGGCACCCTACAAACTTATGACAGCTCAACTATTCTGAATAAGGGAACAATCATGGTTCCGATATGCTGCAAAAGCATTGTGCTAGACAGGTTCATGTTCTATATAGCTAAGAGCAGAAGCCTTGGGCGGGATTCTCCCCTACCCGGCGGGATGGAGTGGTGTGAACCACTCCGGCGTCGGGCCGCCACAAAGGTGCGGAAGTCTCTGCACCTTTAGGGGCCAATCCCTAACATTGAGGGGCTAGGCCCACGCCGGAGTGGTTGGCACCCTGCCGGCCGGCGGGAATGGCCTTTGGCGCCATGCCAGCCGGGGCCGAAGGGACTTCGCCGGCCGGCGGAAGTCCGCGTATGCGCCGGAGCGTCAGCGGCTGCTGACGTCATCCCCGCGCATGCGCAGGGGAGGGGGTCACTTCCGCCTCCGCCATCGTGACAACTATGGCGAAGGCGGAAGGAAAAGAGTGACCCCACAGCACAGGCCCACCCGCCGATCGGTGGGCCCCGATCGCGGGCCAGGCCACCGTGGGGGCACCCCCCGGGGCCAAATCGCCCCCATTCCCCCCAGGACCCCGGAGCCCGCTCGCGCCGCCTGGTCCCGCCAGTAAGGTAGGTGGTTTGATTCACGCCGGCGGGACCGGCATGACAGCGGTGGGAGTTCGGCCCATCACGGGTCGGAGAATCGCCAGGGGGGGCCCGCCGACAGGCGCGCCGCTATTCCCACCCCCGCCGAATCTCTGGTGCCGGAGACTTCGGGAGACTGCAGGGGCGGGATTCCCACCCCATATGTGGGTATACATTTAGGATAGGCTTGGATTCAATCATTAAGACTGCACAGGAGCACAAATTAACGCGATCAATGTGCACAACAATATTCTTCCTAATTTACTGGTTTTAGGGAGGTTCAGGGATACTGTCGTGTTCCTTGCATCGACAGCATGGTAGCACAGTGGTTAGCACAATTGCTTCACAGCTCCAGGGTCCCAGGTTCAATTCCCGGCTTGGGTCACTGTCTGTGCGGAGTCTGCATGTTCTCCCTGCGTCTGCGTGGGTTTCCTCTGCGTGCTCCGGTTTCCTCCCACAGTCCAAAGATGTGCAGGTTAGGTGGATTGTCTATGCAAAATTGCCCCTGGTGTCCAAAAAACGTTAGGTGGGGTTACAGGGATAGGGTCGAAGTGTGGGGATAGGGTGGAGGTATGGGCTTAGGTAGGGTGCTCTTTGCGAGGGTCGGTGCAGACTCGATGGGCCGAATGGCCTCCTACTGCACTGTAAATTCTATGACAGGTCAATTCCACCAATTTCAAAAAATTTGAGATGGTTGCCATATGCAATCCGTGTCAAAGCAGCTGAAACAATGAGAGTTGAGAAAATCACCTTGATCTAAATATGTATTCATGTCTGTTTCTAGTTGGTACAAGGTCACTTCAAGAGTCTGACCATGTGATGTATTGATAATAGCAACAACCACTTGCGTGAACAAAGGGACAATATATCTTTACAACCTGTAGAGTAAATACCTTTCCATTCAAGCTCTTGTTTGTTTGTACCTTTATAGTCTGCAAGCCTATCCTTTAAAAATACCACAAAAGAGAAAGAGCAAATTTAGACAATTCATCAACCTTAAGGCAATAGCCAAAGCTATCATTCCAGACAAGTGTCTATTTCCTACAATCCAATAAGCAGTGACAGCAATAAGTGACAGCAGCTGGTGCAAAGCCCGCACAGGACATCAAAACCTTCAAAATTAGGGGGAGGGCTGCTTGCTATGCAGCCATGTGTTCCTCATCTCGATACATCTTTTCTTTTTTTTACTTTACCCATTACCCCTTGCCATTTGTACCATGCAACCATTTTTTAATTCATTCATGGGATGTGAGCATCACTGGCTAGGCCTGTATTAATGGCCTGTCCCTAATTGCCCTCGAGGTGGAGGTGAGATTCCTTCCTGAATTGCTGCAGTCTTTGTTGTGTCGCCCGTCCACCGTGGCATCAGGGAAAGAATTTAAGCATTTCAACCAGCCACGATGAAGGAACACCGATATAGTTCCAAGGCAGAATGGTGTGTAACTTTGAGAGGAATTTAGAGGCGGTAGTGTTCCCCTGCATCTGATGCCCTAATTTTAATAGGTGTTACAGGTTTCTGTTCTGGAAGATGCTGTCAAAAGAAAGTTGGGGTGGGATTCACCGGAAAGATTTCTAAGTGTGATAGCAAGCGGGAACTGCCACGAGCAGTCCACTTAAAGAAGCCATCTCATAAGAACATAAGAACTAGGAGCAGGAGTAGGCCATCTGGCCCCTCGAGCCTGCTACGCCATTCAATTAGATCATGGCTGATCTTTTGTGGACTCAGCTCCACTTTCCGGCCCGAACACCATAACCCTTAATCCCTTTATTCTTCAAAAAACTATCTATCTTTACCTTAAAAACATGTAATGAAGGAGCCTCAACTGCTTCACTGGGCAAGGAATTCCATAGATTCACAACCCTTTGGGTGAAGAAGTTCCTCCTAAACTCAGTCCTAAATCTACTTCCCCTTATTTTGAGGCTATGCCCCCTAGTTCTGCTGTCACCCGCCAGTGGAAACAACCTGCCCGCATCTATCCTATCTATTCCCTTCATAATTTTTAATGTTTCTATAAGATACCCCCTCATCCTTCTAAATTCCAACGAGTACAGTGCCAGTCTACTCAACCTCTCCTCATAATCCAACCCCTTCAGCTCTGGGATTAACCTAGTGAATCTCCTCTGCACACCCTCCAGTGCCAGTACGTCCTTTCTCAAGTAAGGAGACCAAAACTGAACACAATACTCCAGGTATGGCCGCACTAACACCTTATACAATTGCAACATAACCTCCCTAGTCTTAAACTCCATCCCTCTAGCAATGAAGGACAAAATTCCATTTGCCTTCTTAATCACCTGTTGCACTTGTAAACCAACCTTCTGTGACTCATGCACTAGCACACCCAGGTGTCTCTGAACAGCGGCATGCTTTAATATTTTATCGTTTAAATAATAATCCCGTTTGCTGTTATTCCTACCAAACTCACCGCAACTGAAGGCTCGGCAGCCGATTCGCTGGCATCATGCTCGCCAGCCCCCCACTAACAAGGTCGAGCAGCCCATAAGCTGCATTTGCTCAGCCAACCCCAGCCAGGTTGCAACAATGGCGCCCAGGAGACCAGCTCCAAGATTTGAGGATGCAGATTTGGCCAGGCTCCTAGACACAGTGGAGGCCAGGAGGGATGTCCTGTTCCCCCGAGGGTCCCGGATTAGGGTTAAGGTTAGGGAGTGTGACCAGGAGGACTAGCGTCCAGTGTCAGAAAAAGGTTGACGACCTACACGGGCAGAACGAGTGAGTAGACACCAACAGCCACCCCCACCTCCCCCCCCCCCCCCCCCCACCCCCTGAGACCTCTCCACCCCCACGCGGACATCCATCCCTCCCAGCTCTCCATGCGGCCCCCAACGCTCCCTCCGCTCCCCCTCCACCTTAAACCCTCCCATCCCTTCCTTCACACACACCCCTCCCACCACTGTGAACCATGCGTATGGCTAAAGATGCCCTCTCTGTGTCTCCTCAGGAAAACCTTTCCCACAATCGCCGGGAGAGAGCCCAGAATCGCGGTGGGGAGCCAGACATCAGAATCCTCACCTCGCCCTGGACGTGACTGGAGTGGCCAAAGATAGAACAGTCATCAACGCAGAGGCTGTCAGACGCCGCAGAGGTGAGGAACCACTGGGCTCCATCCAGAGGACCTCTCAAAACTGAGTTGTTATTGCCTTACTGACTGACCCATCCCTCCCACTGCCCACATGTTCATTCTCTCGCAGGTCCTCCAGCCAACGGTGCCGGCCCATCCCGGGTGGCAACCTCTCCAACCTCCCAGCAGAACATCTCAGAGGGACGCTCTGCGGAAGACACGATTGAGGCGTCACAGCTGTCATCCCCACCCTCCACCAGCGCAGATACATGCATCTCGGTGGGAAATGTTAGTGGTCAGGCTTCTGGAGCACAATCTGGTGAGCACCACACTGCTGCTGATGCACATCAGATGGAGGCAGGAACCCCCAGGTGAGACAAGAAGTCGTAGCTCAGCTATATCCCAGGACCCACCTGGGTCCCAGTCTTATACTGAGCCTGTGGAAGTGGTTTACCCGGAGCTGATGGAGACGTTAGGGTGCGGCCAGGACATTCAAAGGGAGATGTCAGCAACACTCCAGCAGGTCCATAGCTGATTCAGGGAGTCTCATAGGCTACAGGCGACAGTGGCCACCAGCTCCTCTGGGTTCCACCAATCTGACAATGTTGCGTCTCGCCAGCTCATGGTACAGGACGGCATGGCTGTGCATTTGCTGCCGACAAGTGAGCCAGAGCTCTCTGGCGCCAGAGCCCCCAGAGGAGGCCGGGGCATTGAAGGCCACGGGACGTGGTAAGCAGCTGGTTGCCTCCACCTCTGATGTACATCATGGGGACACACCAAGACGTAGTGGTAGAGCTAGGAGGGCAAAGCACATTGAGGATCACTGAAGGCACCGGTGGAGAGGGTGGGGGAGATAGGTGGGTGTGAGGGGATGGAGGGGGTGGCACCATCAGAAGAGTGGGGAATTGTTACACACAATAAACACCCTTGTGCACAACCAGTATGAAGCCTCTGTCACTTTCTTCTGCAATGCGGGTCGACCTCCGAATCCTTGGCCCACCTCTCCAGGCATCTCCCTCTCCCCGGGCAAACCTCGTGCAGATGGTGGGTGTGAGCAAGCACTCAGTAGACAGGAATGGGTCATACTATGGCATGGATTCAGGAGCACAAGGACCTGCAGACTGAAATTAAATTCAGCATCAACCCCCTTCCCTCGACAGTGACCCGTTGACGGTCAGCGCCGGCCCTAGGGTTGCTGGCGCCCCGGGCAAGCTGAACTTCGGCGCCCTTGGGGGGGGGGCCGAGGGCGGGGCGGGGGGGGGGGGCGGGGGGGGGGGCCGAGGGCGGGGCTGGGGGGTGAGGGTGGGGGGCGAGGGCGGGGCGGGGGGGCCCGAGGGCGGGGCGGGGGGGGCCGAGGGTGGGGCGGGGGGGGGCCAAGGGCGGGGCGGGGGGGGCCGAGGGCGGGGCGGGGGGAGCGGACCGAGGGGGGAGCGGACCGAGCGGGGGGGGGGGCAGACCGAGGGGGGGGGCCGCCCTGGGGGAGGGCGGCCACCGCGCATGCGCTGGTTGGCACCTGCCCAACTGCGCATGCGCGGGACCCGAGTCTCTGGCGCCCCCTAGCACATGGCGCCCCGGGCGACTGCCCGAGTTGCCGGTGCCTTGAGCCGGCCCTGTTGACGGTGCCGACACAGTCCCAGCACCCTGCAGTGATGTGACACATACCCTGGGAGGGTGGGAAATGGGAGTGGGGGGTGGCAGCCCAAGCCAGGTCCTGAGTGAATCGGGTGAGTATGTAGGCCTCCCTGGCCCTCCGGGTTTGCCAGACCCTCGCTACTTCCGCCTGTCCTGCAGCCTCTGGCAGGTCCTCAGGTTCCTCCCTGGCCCCGTCCTCCAGCCCCTGCTGGTCTGACGCCACCTCATCATCCTTGTCCACATCTTCCTCAGAGGTGGCCACATGTTCTTCATCACCAACCTCCATTTCGTCGCCCCGCTGCTCTGCGAGATTGTGAAGGGCACAGCAGACCACCACAAAGCGGGCGACCCGCTGGGCGATATACTACAGCGTACCACTGGAGCGGTCAAGGCATCAGAACCACATCTTGAGGAGTCAGATGCAAAGCTCAATGACAACCCAGGTTTTGAGTTCAGATGACCTTTATTTCAAAGCAGAGTGAGTATTTAAAGTGGATGAGGTGCTGATCATTCAGGCTGCTTTATCCTGAATGGTGTCCAGATCCTTAGGGCGCGATTCTCTGCTCCCCCCCCCCCCCCCCCCCCCCCCCCCCCCCCCCCCCCCAACCATTTGGAAGAATTGTTTTTTACGGCGAGCAGCGATTCTACGACCCGAATGGGCCGAGCGGCCTGCCGTACACAACCGTTTCACCACGGCGGCAACCACACCTGGTCGCTGCCGTCGTGAAACGGGTGTGGAGATGCCCATTTGCGGCTTGTAGGGGGCCTGGTGGGGAATGAGGACCACGACTGTGCTCGGGAGGGGACAGGCCCGAGATCGGTGCCCACCGATCGTCGGGCAGGCGTCTCAATCGGACGCACTATTTCCCCTCTGCCGTCCTGCAAGATCAAGCCGCCACGTCTTGCAGGGCGGCTGAGGGGAAAGAAGGCCACCGCGCATGCGCGGGTTCGAGCTGTCAGCATCGTGACGTCAGCCGCACATGCGCGGGTTGGAGCCGGCCAACCTGCGCATGCACGGCTGATGTCATTAGACGCGCCGGCCGCATCATTCTCGGCGCGACGCCCCCGCGGCCGAGAGTTACGGAGCGCCGCTCCTAGACCCGCCGGGAGGGGAGGCTAGGGGTCGAGGAGCGGCCTCCGAGGCCGTCATGAAACTCGGCCGAGTTCACGATGGCCCTCCAGATTTTTCCCGGGAGCGGAGAATTCCGCCCTTGAGTTTTGGAGTTGCTCTCATTCAGGCAGCGGAGAGTATTTCATCACATTCCTGATTTGTGCCTTGTAGACGGTGGACAGACTTTGGAGAATCAGAGAAAGTACATTATTCGCTGCAGAATTCCCAGCCTCTGACCTGCATTTATACTCACAGTATTTATATGACTGATGCAAGTAAGTTTTTGCTTAATGGTCTTTTGAGGATGTTGTGGTGATATTGATCACTGTAAATACACAAGGGATTAATGTAGATACACTAGGGCACTGTAAATACACAAGGGATTAATGTAGATACACTAGGGCACTGTAAATACACAAGGGATTAATGTAGATACACTAAGGCACTGTAAATACACAAGGGGTTCATGTAAATACAATAGAACTAAATAAACACTAGAGGGAGCACCAGAGACATCATGACACAGACATTCAACCAATAGGCCAGTAAGATAGGACACGACCAATGGGCATTCAAGCCACACACAGAGGTGACACCACCACAAGGGGGCTACCCATATAAAAGGACAGGGCACACATGCTCTTGCTCTTTCTATAGGCAACACTCAGAGACACAGGGGCATATCAGGAAGCATCACACCCACTGCATGGATTAGAGCAGACTGGTTAGTTAGATCAAGTTACTATAGGTAGATTAGCAGGAGAGTCGAATCCAAGTTGGAGAATTGTTAACTGTTCAATAAATGCGTTAAATCTATCTCCAAGTCTGAACCTTCCTTTGTCAGAGTGCACATCAAGGAAGCAGCTTGTGCTACGTGAAGAACATGGTAACTAGGAGTGACCTGTTGAATTCCTATAGTTCAACTCAACAAATCCGTGACAACCAGCAACAGCACCCAGGCACGGTGTTCGAGATTCCGGTTCCACAGCAGCTCAGGTACCACGGCAATCTCAGTGAAAATTGGTGTGCATTCAGGCAGAGTTTCGAGATCTACCTGGTAGCGTCCGACCTAGATGGTGTGGTGGATGCAGAGAAAATAAAGCTTCTACTCACCATTGCAGGTGCAAGAGCAGAAGAAATCTTCAAGACCTTCAAATAATCAAAACGGCTAAACAAGAGCGACTTCCAGGCAGTGCTGGCCAAGTTTCAAGAATTCTGCGAGCATGACACAAGAAAAAAACAGTAAAAGTGGCACCAATACTGACCACGAGGCAAAGGTAGGTCTGCAAATGCAGAGAACGGCAGTTTTGAATGGCAGCCATCATGGGAAAGGAGCTGCACATGCGCAGTTGCAAAAACGGCACCAAGTAAAGGAACAGCGTTCTGCGCATGCCCAGTCCATTCCTACGCTCTACGTCATAAGCATCATAGATAGTTCATAGAACATACAGTGCAGAAGGAGGCCATTCGGCCCATCGTGTCTGCACCGACCCACTGAAGCCCTCACTTCCACCCTATCCCCGTAACTCAATATCCCCTCCTAACCTTTTTGGTCACTAAGGGCAATTTATCTTGGCCAATCCACCTAACCTGCACGTCTTTGGACTGTCATGATGTCAGAGGCCCCGGATCACGCCCACTTAAAGGGGAAATGTCCCAAAACAGTCAAAAAAAAATTTTTAAGCCGTAAAACACGATTCTTTCACCTGGAACGACAGCACAATGCCTGAACTTCAACCAGTAGCTGAAAGTTACCTCCGCAGAACCCTGCAACAAGCAATTAGCACCGCCCTAGAAGATGATATAGTCCTTGACGACTACGACTCAGACGAAGATTTAATCATTGGACGTGGCGAGCCCGGTACCAAATCCAAACCGCAACTAGAGATGTTGTACACTGAAGACCCCGACGACGAGTTCTTCGGATTGGGGAATCTTCAGCCAGCATATATGACATCCTGACTCATGAGTGCAGGATTAAGCTGCGGCCTGACGCCAAGAGACAGAGAGCGGCACAAG
The DNA here is from genome assembly GCF_902713615.1 of Scyliorhinus canicula. Classification (NCBI taxonomy): domain Eukaryota; kingdom Metazoa; phylum Chordata; class Chondrichthyes; order Carcharhiniformes; family Scyliorhinidae; genus Scyliorhinus; species Scyliorhinus canicula. Next base: position 42,182,734 of record NC_052155.1, on the reverse strand, counting down.
CCCACAGAGAGAGGCCTGCTGCCACACAGAGAGTGGTCCACACACCGCGAAGAGTCCCCGACTCCAAATAGAGTGTAGTTCATGCACCACGAAGGGTCCCAGCCTCCACACAGAAAGCGATGACAGTCTCCACAGCGAGACCAATGCACGATTCCACACAGGGAATGCTGCAAAACTCCACAGAGAGAGTGACACAAGCCTCCACAGCGAGCTTGTGGACAGACTCCACGATGGAAGCAATGCAAGATTCCAGAGCGCAGTCCTTGCATCAACAAGACCATGAAGGTCCACCGACCTTAACTGAGTAACCAGCAGCAGATGATGCAAGGCTACCACGCACAAGTGTACAGCAAGAAGACTATGACAGTCCATCCAGGTTATTTGAGCCACCAGAAGAAGACTCTGATAGTCTGACAAGCTCAATTGAATGACAAGAAGACACTGAGGCTCTGCCCACTGTATGTGTGACAAGTGACGACGGCATCCTACTTCTCATACCAGATGTGCAACATGACATACCTCAGCTATTGTGTACAGATGATGTGGAGATGCCGGCGTTGGACTGGGGTGAGCACAGTAAGAAGTCTTACAACACCAGGTTAAAGTCCAACAGGTTTGTTTCAAACACGAGCTTTCGGAGCACGGCTCCTTCTTCAGGTGAATGGAGAGGCTTGTTCCAGAAATGTTTATATAGACACAGTCAGAGATGCCCCGGAATGCGAGCACCTGCAGGCAATCAAATCATCAAAGATGCAGAGAGAGAGACCCCACAGACCCCAAGAGGCCGACAGCGAACCCAGGGACACGACCAATGAACCGGAACAGCAGACCGCGAGATCTGCAGTGCAGACTTCCACAGACCCCAAGAGGCCGACAGCGAACCCAGGGACACGACCAATGAACCGGAACAGCAGACCGCGAGATCTGCAGTGCAGCAACCGAAAAGGAAAGAGTCAAATTGGACCCCTCCGGAAGGCCGCTGCCCTAGACTCGACATGTATGCTCAAGCCGTCAGAAGTCGTGTCAATGCCAGATTCATCACTCGCAATCACAAGGCAGCCTCAAACGTCACCCAAGCACAACGCAACGCCATCCGCACTCTCAAGACCAACCGCAACATCGTCATCAAACCAGCAGACAAAGGAGGGGCCACCGTCATACTGAACAGAACAGACTACTGCAAAGAAGTATACCGACAACTCGACAACCAGGAACACTACAGGCAGTTACCCGCAGATCCAACCAAGGAACACATCCGCCAACTCAGCAGACTGATCAAGACCTTAGATCCAGACCTTCAGAACACCCTACGTGCTCTCATCCCACGTAATCCCCGCATTGGAGATCTCTACTGCCTCCCGAAAATACACAAGGCCAACACACCAGGCCGTCCTATCGTTTCAGGCAATGGGACCCTGTGTGAGAACCTCTCTGGCCACATCGAGGGCATCTTGAAACCCATCGTACAAGGTACACCCAGCTTCTGTCGCGACACGACGGACTTCCTACAGAAACTCAGCACCCATGGACCAGTTGAACCAGGAACATTCCTCGTCACAATGGATGTCTCGGCACTCTACACCAGCATCCCCCATGACGACGGCATTGCTGCAACAGCCTCAGTCCTCAACACCGACAACTGCCAATCTCCAGACGCAATTCTGCAACTCATCCGTTTCATTCTAGACCACAACGTCTTCACCTTCGACAACAAATTCTTCATCCAGACGCACGGAACAGCCATGGGGACCAAATTTGCACCTCAATATGCCAACATCTTCATGCACAAGTTTGAACAGGACTTCCTCACCACACAGGACTTTCAACCGATGCTATACACCAGATACATCGATGACATTTTTTTCCTTTGGACCCACGGCGAGACATCACTGAATCGACTACACGATGACATCAATAAGTTCCATCCCACCATCAAACTCACCATGGACTATTCTCCAAATTCAGTTCCATTCTTGGACACACTCGTCTCCATCAAGGACGGTCACCTCAGCACCTCGCTTTACCGCAAGCCCACAGATAATCTCACGATGCTCCACTTCTCCAGCTTTCACCCGAAACACATTAAAGAAGCCATCCCCTATGGACAAGCCCTCCGTATACACAGGATCTGCTCAGACAAGGAGGAGCGCAACAGACACCTACAGATGCTGAAAGATGCCCTCGTACGAACGGGATATGGCGCTCGACTCATTGATCGACAGTTCCACCGCGCCACAGCAAAAAACCGCACTGACCTCCTCAGAAGACAAACACGGGACACCACTGACAGAGTACCCTTCGTCGTCCAGTACTTTCCTGGGGCGGAGAAACTACGACATCTTCTTCGCAGCCTCCAACACATCATCAGCGAGGATGGACATCTTACCAAGGTCATCCCCACACCCCCACTACTGGCCTTCAAACAACCGCGCAACCTCAAACAAACCATTGTTTGCAGCAAATTACCCAGCCTTCAGAACAGCAACCACAACACCACAAAACCCTGCCAGGGTAATCTCTGCAAGACATGCCAGATCATCGACATGGACACCACCATTACACGTGGAAACACCACCCACCAGGTACGCGGCGCATACTCGTGCGACTCGACCAATGTAGTCTACCTCATACGCTGCAGGAAAGGATGTCCCGAAGCGTGGTACATTGGCGAGACCATGCAGACACTGCGACAACGAATAAACGGGCATCGTGCGACTATCAACAGGCAGGACTGTTCCCTTCCAGTTGGGGAACACTTCAGCAGTCAAGGACATTCAGCCTCTGATCTCCGGGTCAGCATTCTACAAGGAGGCCTTCAGGAGACGCGACAACGCAAAATTGCTGAGCAAAAACTTATAGCTAAGTTCCGCACGCATGAATGCGGACTCAACCGGGATCTGGGATTCATGTCGCATTACATTCGGCCCCCACCAACAAGCCTGGACTTGCAGAGGCCTACCGACTGAACTGGCTTGGGACAATTCACACCTCTTTAACCTGGAGTTACCTCTCTCTCTGCATCTTTGATGATTTGATTGCCTGCAGGTGCTCGCATTCCGGGGCATCTCTGACTGTGTCTATATAAACATTTCTGGAACAAGCCTCTCCATTCACCTGAAGAAGGAGCCGTGCTCCGAAAGCTCGTGTTTGAAACAAACCTGTTGGACTTTAACCTGGTGTTGTAAGACTTCTTACTATTGTGTACAGAGGCACTCGACAATCACAGTGAGACTACTGGTGACTCCGGTGACACCACGTTAATTCAAACCTCATCCGCTCGAGACTCTCCACAAGCAAATGCATTCCTGAACGTTTTGACTCCGGATGGGGAACATCAAGAAACCTCAGCTGATTCAATTGAACCTGAAATAACTCCGGATGGAGAGCATCAAGAAACCTCAACTGACACAGGTGAACCAGAAAGGGCTCCAGACGGGGAGCATCGACAAGCCAAAGTTGATTCAAGTAAGCCAGACATGACTCCAGACGGGGAGTGCCGCAGACTCAGTGACATAGAACATTACAGTGCAGTACAGGCCCTTCGGCCCTCGATGTGGCGCCGACCTGTGAAACCACTCTAAAGCCCATCTACACTATTCCCTTATCGTCCATATGTCTATCCAATGACCATTTGAATGCCCTTATTGTTGGCTACGCCCTTACTACTCTCTGAGTAAAGAACCTACCTCTGACACCTGTCCTGTATCTATCTCCCCTCAATTTAAAGCTATGACCTTCGTTATAGACATCACCATCCGAGGAAAAAGGCTCTCACTGTCCACCCTATCTAATCCTCTGATCATCTTGTATGCCTGAATTAAGTCACCTCTTAACCTTCTCTCTAACGAAAACAGCCTCAAGTCCCTCAGCCTTCCCTCATAAGATCTTCCCACCATACCAGGCAACATTCTGGTAAATCTCCTCTGCACCCTTTCCAATGCTTCCACATCCTTCCTATAATGTGGCGACCAGAATTGCACGCAATACTCCAAATGCGGCCGCACCAGAGTTTTGTACAGCTGCAACATGACCTCATGGCTCCGAAACTCAATCCCTCTACCAATAAAAGCTAACACACTGTACCCCTTCTTAACAGCCCTCTCAACCTGGGTGGCAACTTTCAGGGATCTATGTACATGGACACCGATATCTCTCTGCTGATCCACACTACCAAGAATCTTACCATTAGCCCAGTACTCTTCCTGTCTTCCTGTTATTCCTTCCAAAATGAATCACCTCACACTTTTCTGCATTAAACTTCATTTTCCACCTCTCAGCCCAGCTCTGCAGCTTATCTATGTCCCTCTGTAACTTGTAACAACCTTCCGCACTGTCCACAACTCCACCGACTTTAGTGTCATCTGCAAATTTACTCACCCATCCTTCTACGCCCTCCTCCAGGTCATTTATAAAAATGACAAACAGAAGTGGCTCCAAAACAGATCCTTGTGGTACACCACTAGTAACTGGACTCCAGTCTGAACATTTCCCATCAACCACCACCCTTTGTCTTCTTCCAGCTAGCCAATTTCTGATCCAAACTGCTAAATCACCCTGAATCCCATGCCTCCGCTTTTTCTGCAATATACATCCTGTCTCTTATAAACCTTTCCAAGACTTTGCCCACAACAGAAGTAAGGCTCACTGATCTATAGTTACTGGGGTTGTCTCTACTCCCCTTCTTGAACAAGGGGACAACATTTGCTATCCTCCAGTCTTCTGGCACTATTCCTGTAGACAAAGATGACTTAAAGATCAAAGCCAAAGGTTCAGAAATCTCCTCCCTAGCTTCCCAGAGAATCCTAGGATAAATCCCATCCGGCCCAGGGGACTTACCTATTTTCACTCTTTTCAGAATTGCTAACACCTCTTCCTTATGAACCTTAAGTCCTTCTAGTCTAGTAGCCTGTATCTCAGTATTCTCCTCGACAACATTATCTTTTTCCTGCGTGAATACTGATGAAAAATATTCATTTAGCACCTCTCCTATCTCCTCGGACTCCATGCACAATTTGCCACTATTGTCCTTGACTGGCCCTACTCTTACCCTAGTCATTCTTTTATTCCTGACACAGCTATAGAAAGCTTTAGGGTTATCCTTGATCCTACCTGCCAAAGAATTCCCATGTCCCCTCCGGCTCTTCTTAGCTCTCTCTTTAGGTCCTTCCAAGCTAACTTGTAACTCTCGAGCGCCCTAACTGAACCTTCATGTCTCATCTTTACATAAGCCTCCTTCTTCCTCTTGACAAGTGTTTCAACTACTTTGGTAAACCACGGTTCCCTCGCTCGACCACTTCCTCCCTGCCTGACAGACTCGAGTACTTCCTCCCTGCCTGACACGCTCAAAGAAACAGCAGATACCACAAAGGACGCTGACACGAGTAACTGTGTGAAGGGCTCGTATTATCCACAGAGGGTGGTCATTGAGCACAATAACACAACCTATGAAAACCACATCATAGACAACATCAAGAAGTGTACCAAAGGCAACAACGTCGACAACAAGCACAACAAAAACAACACCAATGAAATCACGACTGGTGCGACATGGTACAACTCTGCAAATGCGGGACACTGTTACTGCTCAGCTCGGTACAATGACATACCATGGTTGGACGACACAGAGTGCATACATCGCTACCACAAGCACCGAAAGAAAAAAAGAGTCTACATCAGACAACAAAGTGATTTGACCACTTCTTGGTTCCTTATGCACAGGGACACTGACGGTGTTTACAAAGCAATGCCACCATCAACATCACCACCTCACCAACCAAACAAGAAAGCCACTCGACCATAATAATTAATGAATTTTGGACTCATACATGTTATTTGGACTTATTGTATGATTATCACTGTCATCATGATTTGTACATGTCATCACTGATCTACCTATTTTGTTCAATTTTCTTTAACACTGTACAGAAAATATGTAATACGAAAAAAGGGGGGTGTGGCGATATGCGTCACTGTAAATACACAAAGGGTTAATGTAGATACACTAGGGCACTGTAAATACACAAGGGGTTAATGTAAATACAATAGAACTAAATAAACACTAGAGTGAGCACCAGAGACATCATGACACAGACATTCAACCAATAGGCCAGTAAGATAGGACACAACCAATGGGCATTCAAGACACACACAGAGGTGACACTGCCACAAGGGGGCTACCCATATAAAAGGACAGGGCACACATGCTCTTTCTCTTTCCATAGGTGACACCCACTGCACGGATTAGAGCAGACTGGTCAGTTAGATCGAGTTACTATAGGTAGATTAGTAGGAGAGTCAAATCCAAGTAGGAGAACGGTTAACTGTTCAATAAATGTGTTAAATCTATCTCCAAGTCTGAATCTTCCTTTGTCAGAGTGCACATCAAGGAAGCAGCTTATGCTACATAAAGAAGCATAACACAACAGATGTAACTAATAAAATTGATTAAGGAGAGTCGATGGACAGATTTTCAGAAGGTTTTTGCCCCCACAGAAGGATGATTAACAAAATAAAAGCATATACGATAGGTGACAATAAACTGGCATAGATTGAGGATTGGCTAACAAGCAGAAAACAGAGAGTAGAAATAAACGGGTTATTCTTGCGTTGGCAAGCTGTGGCAAGTGGGGTACCACCAGGAGTGGATTTACGCCAGGACCGGATTTATGATGAAACACACCGTGCCGAGGAACAGGGCCATGACTGATGGTAGAGGGAGTGCGCTGTGCTGGCAGTGTCTGTGGCACCAATCAGAATCTGCAATTGCTGGTAGGGTCAACACCTCAGCAGGCAATGCAGAGTGACATCAGATTCTGATTGGTTGAATCCCATTAGAGCGGGAAAACAAACTGGCCCGAACGCTGAGGCATTCATGCATAAGGAACAAGAGGCGACTAGACAAGGAAGGGATAAAGGCAGAGGCAGATGATTCTGGTTGGGAATCTCCGACCCAAGATGCCTGGATCACATTCCTTGCATTCTGTGATTGACAGCTTCTACAAACTATCTGTCACTTTTTTAAAAATGTTTTTATTGGGTTTTTTGGTACACATAACAAATATAAATACGAACAAAACCATGAGAATTATGTGGGAGCGGATCTTGGCAGTACTATTCGAGTTATTTACATCGAAATTGGCTTTAACTATTTACATGGATTTATCAGTTTCTTCTTTCCGCTCTTTTGTCCTTTCTTTGCACCGCTCGCTGTGGCTTTCTCTCCCCTGGTTCCCCCTGTTGTTCCTGCCCTTCTCTCCCTTGTGTCCTCTGGCTCTCCTGTTGGGGTTAGGTTGAATTTTCCTATTTCCCCAGGTTGCCTTATTACGGGGGTCCGGGGGGTGGTCACCCTATTACAGAGCTCCCTGTGGGGGGAGGTGTCTATTTCAGGGTCCCTGAGGGGGTTCTCCCTATTAATGGGGACCTGGGGGGGAGGGGGGGGGGGGCACCCAGGAAATCCTGGGGAGGGGATCTGCTGAGCGGTACGGGGGAGTGGGGGTGGGGGGGGGTAGAGGGGTCAGGCCTGCTGTGGAGTGCGGGGGGTGGCCAGACGCAGGACCTCGCTATTGGGCCACCTGTTCAAAATTGAGGCCCGATCAGGACTCCCTCTGGAATCCCTCATATTCCACGCCATGCATAAATTTGCATGGTAATGAATACAGAATTGCCTGGCGGTTTGCACTCCCAGGGGGATTGTAAATCAGTTGCAATTCACCTTCGGCAGGAGAACATAGTCTTCCAAATGGAGATTCCCGCCCATTGTATTTTACTTAAGCGAAAAAAGGCGCAGCCAGCAGGTTTCTCGACTCAGGACTGAGGGCACGCCAGCCAGAAATAGCAAGGTAATGCAAGAGGCCGCAGGCGAATGCCACGAGCCACGGTGAGCCGCAGTAGCCGCAAAGAGAGAGTGGAGCAGGCGAGGGGCAACTTAATCCCCAGGGCTGAGGAGGGCAGGCTAGCTAGCAACAGCGAGGCGCCAGGCAAAAGCCCTGAGCCAAGGTGAGCCAATTGCTCAACAGCTGTCGAGCAGTGAGGGGAGCAAGCAAGAGGCATGTCAACCCAGCCAGGATGACATTAATGCTCATTTTAAAGCTATGTGTGCATTCTTTCAAAGGGGCAAATTATCTGGAAGAATCGATTCTGCGTTATCGGCTCAGTTTGAAAAGGACTGTTCTTATTGGAGGAAAATGCTGAAACTGAGAGTGTTGCCACAGTTAGACCGCTGTCTTCTTTGGGACTACCTCGAAGAGGACATGATGAGTCATCATTGTCCATCAAAGAGGTAATTTTTTAACCTGCTTTGAATATCTCAGTGAATTTGATGAGCTTCTCAAAGAGCATTTGAAAAGTTATCAATATTGTGGCTCAGGGAAGACCAACATTTTAATGCACAGAACCTACGGTGACATCATCACTATAATGAGGGCGGGCTGTGAGGAGGATGCAAAGATTCTACAGCAGGATTTGGATATGCTGAGTGAGTGGGCATATGCATGGGATATGCAGTATATTATGGATAAATGTGAAGTTAATGTGAAGCAAAAATAGGAAAGCAGATTTGTCATAATATACACCAGTATATCATGGTGCAGACACACAGTGATGGACACACACAGGGACCAATCAACATGTACAAACACCGCAGCCAATCACCAGTTAGAATACACACACTATAAAGGCAGAGGGCACCACGGTTCCCGCTCATTCTGGGTGCTGCCTCCAAGTGTAACAAGAACTCATCCAGCCCAGCACAGACTTACACCACGTGCTGAGAGAATCAACTGGTTCGGGCAAGGCTTAGGTCTCTAGTTTAAGTTAGCATCATTTAGACCCACAGTCATCGTGTGTTAGTTAGTTAGAAGTTAGTTAATAAAATTGAGTTGAACCTTCATCGGTGTTGGAAGTGTCTGTTCATCTCTCAAGTCTACACTAGCCAACACTTCAAGATTATTATTTGAATGGGTGCAAATTGAGAGGTGTGAGCTGGATTCTCCGTCCCGCCGCGCCACATTTCTGTTTCACCCCGCCGGCGGAATGCTTTGTTACACCAGCTGGTCAATGGGGTTTCCCATTGTGGGGCAGCCCCATGCCGTCGGGAAACTCCCGGGCTGCCAGCAAAACTGAGCATCCGACGGTGGAGAATCCAGCCCATGGAAACTCAGCGAGACCTTGGTGTCATCATGCATCAGTTGCTGAAAGTAAGCTCGCAGGTAGTAAAGACGGCAAATGGTATGTTGGCCTTCATAGCAAGAGCATTTGAGTATAGGAATAGAGATGTTTTACTGCAATTGTATAGGGCATTGGTGAGGATGTACCTGAAATATTGTGTTCAGTTTTGGTGTCCTTATAGAACATAGAACAGTACAGCACAGAACAGGCCCTTCGGCCCTCGATGTTGTGCCGAGCCATGATCACCCTACTCAAACCCACGTATCCACCCTATACCCGTAACCCAACAACTCCCCCCCTTAACCTTACTATTAGGACACTACGGGCAATTTATCATGGCCAATCCACCTAACCCGCACATCTTTGGACTGTGGGAGGAAACCGGAGCACCCGGAGGAAACCCACGCACACACGGGGAGGACGTGCAGACTCCACACAGACAGTGACCCAGCCGGGAATCAAACCTGGGACCCTGGAGCTGTGAAGCATTTATGCTAACCACCATGCTGCCCTAATTGGAGAATGTGGGTATCTGAGGTAGATTCAGAAATAATGGGCGGGATTTTCCGTTGGCTGATGCCAAAATCGTGATTGGGCGGAGAAAAGGTTCCAATGCCAAAATCACAGTGGGTGCCGATTTGACGCCAAATCGCATTTCTCCGTCACCTCGACAGCGGCGTCAATGCAGTCCAGAAGGCACGTACAGTAAACATCGTTTACATGACCTTTCGGGGCTGGTTTAGCACAGGGCTAAATCACTGGCTTTGAAAGCAGACCAAGGCAGGCCAGCAGCACGGTTCAGTTCCCGTACCAGCCTCCCCAAACAGGCGCTGGAATGTGGCGACTAGGGGTTTTTCACATTAACTTCATTTGAAGCGTGCTTGTTGCAATATGCGATTTTCATTCTTTCATTTCATTAGCAGGTCTGACCCATTATTCTCCAGGGCCTCCATGATTCTCCACCTTCAATAGGCCGAGTTCCCAAAGACACGGTTCACTTGTGAAACCGGCGTCGTGGCCGATGAGTGAGATGAGGGAGAGAGAGGAGATACAACACAGAAAGGTGCGTATGTGGGCTACCTGGCCAGGCTCGCTGGGGTAGGGGGGCCCTGCAAGGGCCGGGGGAAAGGAGGAGGTGACAAGGGAACAGGCTGTGACTGGGACATGCTCAGGAGCGCCACTGCAATTTCCAAATGTCTCTGACACATGGTTGCCTGTCTTGGGCCTCGGCCAGCACCTGCACAGAATGCCCCAAGCTCTGGACATGCTGACCCATAGCCAAAACCGTCACCCCCAATGCCTCCACCGTAGACGCCACCCATGCGGTGTTGGCCTGGGTGGTTCACATGACTCCTCCAACTGCACCTGCAGGTGCTGGATGCTCGCCAACAACCCCTCATGATAGTCCATGGCTGTGCGACTGCATCTCCACAATTGATGGCACTGTCCATTCTCGAAACCCGTCTGGATGGCACCTAGTGCCTGGGGTCAGCCTACCCTCCAACCATCCGCCCACCTCGGGTATTCTTACCTCCAACTGCTGTACCAGCACTGCTGTGTGGTGCACACCAGACCATGTAAACCGTGTCCAGGAACCTCTTCATTAAAGAGCCCAACCGAGGTGAGTGTCTCTGGGATGGTGGAGGGTGTTGGAGACAGCTGTCAGATGGGGGATCAGTGTCATCCACAGACTCGAGCTCCTGGGTGTTCTGCATCTCAGACGGAGGACTAGAGTCCGAGCTGCTTTCAGTGTCAGTGCACGGCTTATGGGGGGCTCCGGCTGTGGCACTGGCTGGGGGCGGGGGGAGAACAGAAGGGCCCCCCCCCCCCCCACCTCCAGCAGGTCCTGCAAGATACAAGACAAGAGTGTGTGTGAGGGTGGTGAGGGTGAGGGTGGTGGGGTGAGGGTGGTGTGGGGTGAGAGTGGTGTGGGGTGAGGGTGGTGGAGGGGTAGTTTTTGGGGGGGGGGGTGAAGATTGACACACATGTCACGGGGAACCACAACTCAGCAAGGTCTCACTTTCTCGCCCGTGACCGACCAAGTCCAGGGCCCTCTGCTCTGCCATGGTGAGGGGCCGCAAGTCCGGCGGTCCCCCTCCAGTCTCCTCCTGCCTCGCAGCGGTTGTGGCAGCCTTCTCCTGGTGGTGTTGGGGGGGGGGGGGGGGAGGGAGAGAGAAGGGGGGCGGCAAACAGAAAGCGACAGTGTTAGACAGTCCGATGCATGCAGCCCAGGGGTTGGGTAGCTGGTGGCCACATTGGCCAGGGCACCCGGCCATGGCAGCCGGTGTGGGTGCCGGCATGTGGTGCCGGTTTCGGTCACCCTCCGGGTGGTGTGGGGGACGGGTTGCAGGTGTGTGGAAGGGGGGTTGGTGCCAGGGGACATGTTGCCTACTCATCCTGGCTGCCCTCAGGAGGTTGAGCAGTTTTTTAGTGCAATACTGCCCTGTCTGGACGTTGTTGCCCAAGACGCTCACAGCCTCTACCACCTGAGCCCAGGCAAGGTGGATGGCGGCAGCTGGCAATGACCTTCCCGGGCCGGGGTACAGGGTAATCCGCCTACCTTCCACCGCATCCAGGAGGGTCTCCAGCTTGGCATCCGTGAAGGGCCGTACGTCTTGCTGCCATCTTGTCGACTGGGATGGTGTGTGTGAGGAGTTAAGTGTGTATATGGGGCTGCAGCTTGTTAGCCTTCCACATCATTTCTCATTGGAATCAATTGTGTTCCATGTGGCACCGGTGCTAGCCCCTTAACAGTAGCTGAATCAGTCCGGATGCGGCGCTAGGTTTGCTGTCGTGGAACTCCATGAATTCTGCTCCGGCGTCAACACGTCCCAGAAACCTGCCCAATATTCCTGATGGTGGGGGAGCCCAGAACTAGGGATCATAGCTTGAGGATATGGGGTACACCTTGTAGGACTGAGGTAAGGAGAAATCTCTTCACCCAGAGTGGTGAGTTTGTGGAATTCACTACCACGCAGAGTAGTTGAGGCCAAAACGTTGTGTAATTTCAAGAAGGAATTAGATGTAGCTCTTGGGGCTAAAGAGATCAAGGAATATGGAGGAAGGCGGGATCAGGATATTAGAATAGATTTAGATTTATCGTCACGTGTACTGAGGTACAATGAATAGTATTGGCCTGTGTATAGTCCAGGCAGATTGCTCCATACATGAAAATATAAAACATATGATAAATACATGAGGATACATAATGAAAAGACATAAACAGTCAACGGATGAAGTATATGATATATAGTGCTACAACTTAGAGAAGCTGCATAGAAAGATCAGTTCAGTCCATAAGATCAGTTCAGACCCGATGAGGGCCATTCAGGAGTTTGGTAACAGTGCGGAAGAAGCTGTTTTTGAATCTAATGATGCGTGTTCTCAAACTTTTATATCTTCTGCCTGATGGAAGAGGTTGGAAAAGAGAATAACCTGGGTGCGAGGGGTCTTTGACTATCCTGCCTGTGGATGGGAGGCGGGCTCATGTGATGGATAGGCTGTGTTCACAACTCTCTGTAGTTTCTTATGGTCTTGGGCCAAGCAGTTGCCATGCCAAGCTGTGATGCAGTCTGATAGGATGCTTTCTATGGTACATCTATAGAAATTGGTAAGAGTCAATGTGAATATGCTGAATTTCTTTAATTTCTTGAAGAAGTATAGGCGTTGTTGTGTTTTCTTGGCCGTAGCGTCGAGGTGGAAGGGCCAGGACAGATTGTTGGTGATGTTTACACCTATGAATTTGAAGCTGTCAACCATCAGGACTGGAACCAATGTCCTTGTGTTTGCAAAAGCTGTTGGGGAGGGTTTCAACTAATGTGGCAGGGGGATGGGAACCAATGCAGGAAGTCGGAAGGTAGTAAAACAGGGACAGAAACAAAAGGCAGTAAGGGGGAAAGTGTAAGGCAGAGAAGCCATAATCAAAAATCAAAAAGGGCGTCAGTATAAGGTACAGTGACTGTGGGGAGCTCAGTGAATAGGTCCAGTAATACTAAAAGGAATAAAGCGGGAAGTAAAAACGTTAATGGTAAGCGATGCGACAGGTTGTTACATGAAGATTGGATTGGATTGGATTGGATTTGTTTATTGTCACGTGTACCGAGGTACAGTGAAAAGTATTTTTCTGCAAGCAGCTCAACAGATCATTCAGTACATGGAAGAAAAGGGAATTAAACAAAATTCAAGAAAATACAAGAAAATACATGAGAATACATAATAGGGCAACACAAGATATACAACATAACTACATAAGCATTGGCATCGGTTGAAGCATACAGGGTGTAGTGTTAATGAGGTCAGTCAATAAGAGGGTCATTTAGGAGTCTGGTGACAGTGGGGAAGAAGCTGTTTTTGAGTCTGTTCGTGCGTGTTCTCAGACTTCTGTATCTCCTGCCCGATGGAAGAAGTTGGAAAAGTGAGTAAGCCGGGTGGGAGGGATCCTTCATTATGCTGCCCACTTTTCCCCGGCAGCGGGAGGTGTAGATGGAGTCCATGGATGGGAGGCAGGTTCGTGTGATGGACTGGGCGGTATTCACGACTGTCTGAAGTTCCTTGTGGTCCTGGGCCGAGCAGTTGCCATACCAGGCTGTGATGCAGCCTGATAGGATGCTTTCTATAGTGCATCTGTAAAAGTTGGTAAGGGTTAATGTGGACATGCCGAATTTCCTTAGTTTCCTGAGGAAGTATAGGCGCTGTTGTGCTTTCTTGGTGATAGCGTCGATGTGAGTAGACCAGGACAGATGTTTGGTGATTTGCACCCCTAGGAATTTGAAACTGCTAACCATCTCCACCTCGACCCCGTTGATGCTGACAGGGGTGTGTACAGTTCTTTGCTTCCTGAAGTCGATGACCAGCTCTTTAGTTTTGCTGGCATTGAGGAAGAGATTGTTGTCGTTACACCACTCCACTAGGTTCTCTATCTCCCTCCTGTATTCGGACTCGTCGTTATTCGAGATCTGGCCCACTATGGTCGTATCATCAGCAAACTTGTAGATGGAGTTGGAACCAAGCTTTGCCACGCAGCCGTGTGTGTACAGGGAGTAGAGTAGGGGGCTAAGTACGCAGCCTTGCGGGGCACCGGTATTGAGGACTATTGTGGAGGAGGTGCTGGTGTTCATTCTTACTGATTGTGGTCTGTTGGTCAGAAAGTCAAGGATCCAGTTGCAGAGTGGAGAGCCAAGTCCTAGGTTTTGGAGCTTTGATATGAGTTCAACGACAAGGAAAATTAGGAGAAAAGTTCAGAGGAAATATAACTTAGAAGAGGTTACTGATCGAGGTGTTAAGATTCAAAACAGAGGTATAAAAACCATCACAAGTGTACTTTACCTGAATGCTCATAGTATTCGGAATAAGATAAATGAGTTGATGGCGCAAATCATCGTGAATGACTATGATTTTGTGGCCATTACTGAAACATGGTTAAAGGATAGTCAAGACTGGGAGTTAAATATCCAAGGGTATCAAACTATTCGGAAGGACAGAGTGGATGGTAAGGGAGGTGGTGTAGCTCTGTTATTTAAGGATGACATCCGGGCAATAGTAAGGTATGACATCGGTGCTATGGAGGATAAGGTTGAACCATTTGGGTGGAAATCAGGAATAGTAAGGCGGAAAAGCCACTGAAAGGATTAGTCTATAGACCACCAAATAGTAACATTTGAAACATTTGAAATAAGGGTCTGGTTTAGCTCACAAGGCTAAATCGCTGGCTTATAAAGCAGACCAAGCAGGCCAGCAGCACGGTTCGATTCCCGTACCAGCCTCCCCGGACAGGCGCCGGAATGTGGCGACTAGGGGCTTTTCACAGTAACTTCATTGAAGCCTACTCGTGACAATAAGCGATTTTCATTTCATTTTCATTTCATTATGGTGGGGCAGGCAATAAACAAAGAAATAACTGATGCATGTAGAAATGGTAGAGCAGTTATCATGGGGGATTTTAATCTACATGTCGATTGGTTTAACCAGGTCGGTCAAGGCAGCCTTGAGGAGGAGTTTAAAGAATGTATCCGCGATAGTTTCCTAGAACAGTATGTAATGGAACCTACGAGGGAACAAGCGGTCCTAGATCTGGTCCTGTGTAATGAGACAGGATTGATTAATGATCTCATAGTTAGGGATTCTCTCGAAAGGAGCGATCACAATATGATGGAATTTAAAATACAGATGGAGGGTGAGAAGGTAAAATCAAACACTAGTGTTTTGTGCTTTAGCAAATGAGATTACAATGGGATGAAGGAAGAGCTAGCTAAGGTAGACTGGGAGCAAAGACTTTATGGCGAAACAGTTGAGGAACAGTGGAGAACCTTCCTTGCAATTTTTCACAGTGCTCAGCAAAGGTTTGTTTATACCAACAAAAAGGAAGGACGGTAGAAAGAAGGAAAATCGACCATGGATATCTAAGGGAATAAGGGAGAGTTTCAAATTGAAGGATAAAGCAGACAAAGTGGCAAGGATTAGTGGGAGACTGGAGGACTGGGAAATCTTTAGGGGGCAACAGAGTGCGACTAAAAAAGCTATAAAGAAGAGTAAGATAGATTATGAGAGTAAACTTGCTCAGAATATAAAAACAGATAGTAAAAGTTTCTACAAATATATAAAATAAAAAAGAGTGGCTAAGGTAAATATTGGTCCTTTAGAGGATGAGAAGGGAGATTTATTAATGGGAGATGAGGAAATGGCTGAGGAACTGAACAGGTTTTTTGGGTCGGTCTTCACAGTGGAAGACACAAATAACATGCCAGTGACTGATAGAAATGAGGCTATGACAGGTGAGGACCTTGAGATGATTGCTATCACTAAGGAGGTAGTGATGGGCAAGCTAATGGGGCTAAAGGTGGACACGTCTCCTGGCCCTGATGGAATGCATCCCAGAGTGCTAAAAGAGATGGCTAGGGAAATTGCAAATGCACTAGTGATAATTTACCAAAATTCACTCGACTCTGGGGTGGTCCCGACGGATTGGAAATTAGCAAACGTGACACCACTGTTTAAAAAAAGAGGTAGGCATAAAGTGGGTAATTATAGGCCAGTGAGCTTAACTTCGGTAGTAGGGAAGATGCTGGAATCTATCATCAAGGAAGAAATAGCGAGGCATCTGGATAGACATTGTCCCATTGGGCAGACGCAGCATGGGTTCATAAAGGGCAGGTCGTGCCTAACTAATTTAGTGGAATTTTTTGAGGCAATTACCACTGCGGTAGATAATGGGGAGCCAACGGATGTGGTATATCTGGATTTCCAGAAAGCCTTTGACAAGGTGCCACACATAAAGGTTGCTGCATAAGATAAAGATGCATGGCATTAAGGGTAAAGTAGTAGCATGGATAGAGGATTGGTTAATTAATAGAAAGCAAAGAGTGGGGATAAATGGGTGTTTGTCTGGTTGGCAATCAGTAGCTAGTGGTGTCCCTCAGGGATCCGTGTTGGGCCCACAATTGTTCACAATTTACAGAGATGATTTGGAGTTGGGACCAAGTGCAATGTCCAAGTTTGCAGATGACACTAAGATGAATGGTAAAGCAAAAAGTGCAGAGGATACCGAAGTCTGCAGAGGGATTTGGATAGGTTAAGTGAATGGGCTAGGGTCTGGCAGATGGAATACAATGTTGAAAAATGTGAGGGTATCCATTTTGGTAGGAATAATAGTAAAAGGGATTATTATTTAAATGATGAAATATTAAAACATGCTGCCGTGCAATGAGACCTGCGTGTGCTAGTGCATGAGTCGCAAAAGGTTGTTTTACACGTGCAACAGGTGATTAAGAAGGCAAATGGAATGTTGTCCTTCATTGCTAGAGGGATGGAGTTCAAGACTAGGGAGGTTTTGCTGCAATTGTATCAGGTGTTAGTGAGGCCACACCTGGAGTATTGTGTTCAGTTTTGGTCTCCTTCCCTGAGAAAGGACGTTCTGGCACTGGAGGGTGTGCAGAGGAGATTCACTAGGTTAATCCCAGAGCTGAAGGGGTTGGATTATGAGGAGTGGTTGAGTAAACTGGGACTGTACTCATTGGAATTTAGAAGGATGAGGGGGGATCTTATAGAAACATATAACATTTTGAAGGGAATAGATAGGATAGATGCGGGCAGGTTGTTTCCACTGGCGGGTGAAAGCAGAACTAGGGGGCATAGCCTCAAAATAAGGGGAAGTAGATTTAGGACTGAGTTTAGGAGGAACTCCTTCACAGGGTTGTGAATCTATGGAATTCCTTGCCCAGTGAAGCAGTTGAGGGTCCTTCATTAAATGTTTTTAAGATAGAGATAGATAGTTTTTTGAAGAATAAAGGGATTAAGGGTTATGGTGTTCGGGCTGGAAGGTGGAGCTGAGTCCACAAAAGATCAGCCATGATCTCATTGAATGGCAGAGCAGGCTCGAGGGGCCAGATGGCCTACTCCTGCTTCTAGTTCTTATGTTCTTATCTCCACCTCGGCACTGTTGATAGCGACAGGAGCATGGATGACACTTCACTTCCTGAAGTCAATGGCCAGCTACTTAGTTTTGCTGACATTGAGAGAGAGATTGTTGTCATTGCACCATTCCACAAAGTAACTTTTTCTTCCTCCTGTACTGACTTGTCATTGTTTAAGATTCAATCCACGATGGTTGTGGCATCAGCAAACTTATAGATGGAGTTGGAGCCGAATTTTGCCACACAGTCATATGTGTATAGGGAATATAGTAGGGGGCTAGGTACGCAGCCTTGCGGGGCCCCGGTATCGAGGGCTATCGTGGAGGAGGTGTCGTTGTTTATCCTTACAGATCGCGGTCTGTGGGTCAGGATATCGAGGATCCAGTTGCAGAGGGAGGAGTTGAGTCCTAGATTTTGGAGTTTAGATATGACCTTGGTTGGGATTATGGTGTTGAAGGTGGAGCTCAAGTCGATGAACAGGAGTCTGACATAGGTGTACTTGTTGTCGAGATGCTCCAGGGCTGAGTGTAGGACCAGGGAGATGGCGTATGCTGTGGACTGTTGTCATAAATGTTGGAAATAACCTGCCCGCATCTATCCTATCTATTCCCTTCATAATTTTATATGTTTCTATAAGATCCCCCCTCATCCTTCTAAATTCCAACGAGTACAGTCCCAGTCTACTCAACCTCTCCTCGTAATCCAACCCCTTCAGCTCTGGGATTAACCGAGTGAATCTCCTCGGCACACCCTCCAGCGCCAGAACGTCCTTTCTCAGGGAAGGAGACCAAAAGTGAACACAATACTCCAAGCGAATTGCAGTGGATCAAGGCAATCTGTAAGATTCGAGTTGATGTTTCTCATGACCAATCTCTCGAAGCACTTCATAATGATAGATGTCAGGGCCACCGGTTGGTAGTCATTGAGGCATTTTTCCTGGTTGTTCTTTGGCACCACTATGATAATGGTCTACTTGAAGCAAGTGGGAACCCCGGAGCAGAGTGGGGAGAGGTTAAAGATGTCTGCAAACACACCTGCCAGTTGGTCCACGCAGGATCTGAGTACGTGACCAGTGACTCCATCTGGACCTGTTGCTTTCCATGGATTCACTTTTGAGAAGGCCAATCTAACTTCTGAGACTGTGAATGTAGGTATGGGTGTGACTGGTGCTATTAGGGCAGGTGACATTGGCTGATTGGCTTCCTTCTCAAAATGAGCATAGAATGCATTGAGTTTAGCGGAATCTGTTGCCATAGATTCCATTTGGCTTTACTTTGTAGCTTATTTAAGCCTGGTCACAACCAACGAGATTTCATGTCTTAGTCTGTTTTAAAAAAAATTCCAACAGGGGGTGGAATTTAGCGTGGCCAATCCACCCTCCCCTGCACATCATTTGGGTTGTGGGGGTGAGACTCACAGAGATATGGGGACAATGTGCAAACTTCACACAGACAGTGACCCAGAGCCGGGGTTGAACCCGGTTCCTCAGCAACGTGAGGCAGCATCGCTAACCATTGCACCACCGTGCTGCCCTTAGTCTGGTACGTTCTCTTGGCATCCCTGATGGCTTTGTGGAGGTCGTACCTAGATTTCTTGTGACGATCAGAGTCACGTGTCTTGAACGCCTCAGACTTGGACTCCACGAGGGAGTGGATTTCCCGGTTAAACCATGGTTTCTCGTTGGGGAACGCATGTACTACCTTCTTTGGCGTCCAGTCCTCGACACACTTACTGATAAAGTCTGTGACGGTAGTGACATACTCGACTAAGTTGGCTGCTGAGTTCTTGAATATAGACCAGTCCAATAACTCCAAGCAGTCAAGTAGGAGCTCTTCCGTTGCCTTGGACTAGCGTTGCACGACCTTCTTAACCAGATCCTCCTACTTAAGTTTCTGCTTTTATGCTGGGAGAAGGAGCATTGTCTTGTGGTCTGATTTTCTAAAATGTGGGATATTTTGATGATTGTGTAGCATCGATCAAGGATGTTTGGGCCCCTGGTGGGACGGTAGATGCGTTGGTGGAATTGTGTGTTGGGTATTGAACTTGATGATCAGCCATGATCATAATGAATAGCATAGTAAGTTCGAAGGGCCGAATGGCCTCCTCTTGCTTCTATTTTCTATGTTTGTTTCTCTGTAAAGGCAGAGTGGTTCAGAAAACAATTCACTAATAAATTCAAAGATATTCCAAATACTATTCCATAATAGTTGATTCAACACCAAGTGTGAGTCATGTGGACCAATTAACATTAATTTTAAGATATGTGACCAGTGATCGTGAAGTTGCAGAGCGATATCTTTGTTTTATCCAGCTACACTCCCACACTACTGAATATGTAGAGAACTGATTGCAAGTTTATGTTTGGACATCAAAAATTATCGTGGGCAATTCGCTAATGCCGTAAATATGGCAGGAAAACATTTAGGTCTACAAACAGGATTGAACAATGCAAGCCCCTGTGCATTGTTCATCCCATGTTCCAGTCACTCCTTAAATTTAATCTGCAACACTGCAATCACATGTGGAGCAGGCAAATGGGAAAAAAATGTAGTCAAAACTTTTGTGATACCAGGTGGTCCGTTCGTACAGATGCTATTTCAGCTTTGAGAATGAACTTTTCTGATATGAAGGGAACCTTATTAGATATAGCCGCACAAAATTCAGAAAAAGCGCATCTGAAAACTGAAGCACAATCCTTCGCAGAAAAGTTTGGAAAGTAAAATTTTGCTGTCTTTATTCTTTTGTGAAACCATTTATTTAAAAAAATTAGTGCCATTAGCAAATCACTGCAAAATGTTAATGCAGCTTTATTGAATACTGCACAATTGTTAGCCTCAGTTAAACGTTTTGTCATGGAAGTTCAAAATGACAAGCTGAGTGGAAGCAGTGGCACTAACATTAACAAAAAATAGCATGCGCGGTTGACGTCCTCCCCGCGGGTGCCCCGCATGACATGGAGGATTGATCTTGTGGGGCGGCGGAGGAAAAGAGTGCGTCCTTTAGAGACGCCGGCCCGCCGATCAGTGGGCACCGATCGCGGGCCAGACCTCTACTGAGCGCCCCCCCTGGTGCTCGATCCTCCCTGCCCCCGCCCCACAGGCCGCACACGCAGGGTTCGCGCGCTGTTCATGGCGGCAGCGACAAGGTGTGGTTGGCGCCGGCGTGAACCCATTGGATTGGGCAGGCCGCTCGGCCCATCCGGGCCAGAGAATCGCCGCTTGCCCGCGATAAACGGCGAGCGGCGCTTCTCCTAGCAGCCTATCGCAAAACGCGGGACGCCGTTTTGGGGGGGGGGGGGGGGGGGGGGTGGGAGAATCACATGCGGGTGCCAGGGCGGCGTGGCGGGAATCGCCCGGCACTCCCGCAATTCTCCCACCCGGCGTGGGGGTCGGAGAATTGCGCCCTCTCTTCTAGGACAGAAAAACCGTGGGGGCCTCACGGTAGCATGGTGGTTAGCATCAATGCTTCACAGCTCCAGGGTCCCAGGTTCGATTCCCGGCTGGGTCACTGTCTGTGTGGAGTCTGCACGTCCTCCCTGTGTGTGCGTGGGTTTCCTCCGGGTGCTCCGGTTTCCTCCCACAGTCCAAAGATGTGCGGGTTAGGTGGATTGGCCATGCTAAATTGCCCGTAGTGTAAGGTTAATGGGGGGATTGTTGGGTTACGGGTATACGGGTTACGTGGGTTTAAAGTAGGGTGATCATTGTTCGGCACAACATCGAGGGCCGAAGGGCCTGTTCTGTGCTGTACTGTTCTATGTTCTATGTTCTAAAACTGAATCCTGCAGACAGAACCACTAATATTAGACTTTGACTCACTGGGCATCTCAATCACAGGAATCCATAGAATCCCTACAGTGCAGAAGAAAGTCATTTGACTCATCGAGTCTGCACTGACCCTCTGAAAGAGCATTGTACATAGACCCATGCCTCCCACCCAATCCCCAGTAAACCCTAACCTGCACATCTTTGGACTGTGGGAGGAAACTGGAGCACCGGAAGGAAACCCGCACAGACACGAGGAGAACGTGCAGACTCCACACGGACAGTCACTCAAGGCCAAAACGGAACCCGGATCCCGGGTGCTGTGAAGCTGCAGTGCTAACCACTGTGCCACCGTGAATTTATGGCAATAACTTCTTTGATTTTGTGGGACGAAATAAGGAAGCTAACTTTTGAATGAAACTCTGACATACACTGAATGGCAGCATATGAATCTTGTGGATTGGGGTATTTGCTCCTACACTGGACTGGCTCATTCTTGTCCTGCACTGGCCTGTGCTGCTCAAATGTCATTGGCTGATTTTTCCATCTCGTTGCTCATCAATAAGTTCTACATTTGCTCACCTCAAAACACACATCACAATATTGGCCATCTTCACCGTCATTTGGACAAGAGGTAAGCCTGGATTTCAGTTCAACAATTATTCATATAGGCATGATTTTACAAGTTAAAAAAGAACTAAAGTAGTTATCAATTTGTATATTTTTGTGGCTTGCACCTTTACGTTCTGTGGGGCCAGGGTGGGAGGGGTCGGGAGGAGCATGGCACCATGGGGAGGGGGGTGCCCAAAAATGAAGATGAATACGAGGCCCCACAGAGTGTAAATCCGTCTCTGGCTACTGCAAAGATCAGCACTCGGGCCCCAGCTGCTCACAATGAATGTCAATCATTTTGACGTGGGGACCAAGTGTAATATTTCCAAGTTTGCGGCTGATACGAAAGCTAGGCAGGAATGTGATAATGAGGAAGATGTAAAGTGGCCATGTATTTTGTGGCGGCAGAGGCGGTCGCTATTGGCCAGTGGCAACATCGTCTGGTCCCACCGTGTCAACGGGGTTTTGCGTTGAATATACCTGTCACTACTGAGAAACCCGCAGTGGGGTGTGCCATCTGCAGGACGGAAAGATCCTGCAGGCATGAACGGATGGAAAATTCTGACCAGTGAGTTGGCAAGAACGTGACTGATAGAATATAATGTGGAAAAATGTGATGGAATCCACTTTGGTAGAAGGAACAGACATGGAGAGTATTTCCTAAATAGTAAGAAATTAGAAAGTGTAGATGTGCAAAGGGACCTGTGTGTCCTTGTCCATAAATCACTGAAGGCTACCATTCAGGTGCCGGTTATGCACCTGTTATGAAGGTTAATAGAATGTTAACCTTTATTGCAAGAGGATTTGAGTACAGGAGCAGTGAAGTCTTGCTTCAATTATATAGAAGCTTGGTTAGACCGCACCTGGAGTACTGCATGCAGTTTTGGTCGCCTTACCTCAGAAAGGATATTATTGCCCTCTAGGGAATGCAACAAAGATTCACCAGACATGTTCCAGGGATGGCAGTACTGTTTTATGAAGTGAGATTGGGCAAAGTAGGTCTGCATTCTTTAGAGTTTCTAAGAATGAGGTGATCTCATTGAAACGTACAAAATAGTTAAAGGAATAGACAGATTAGATGCAGGCAAAATATTTCCCTTGGTTGGGGAATCTAGAACCTGGGCACAATTTCACATCAACGGGCAAGCCAATTAGAACCGAGATGAGGTGAAATTTCATTACACAGAGGGATTCTATACCCCTGAAGGTTGTGGAAGCTCAGTTATTGAATATAGAACATAGAACATAGAACAGTACAGCACAGAACAGGCCCTTCGGCCCTCGATGTTGTGCTGAGCAATGATCACCCCACTCAAACCCACGTATCCACCCTATACCCGTAACCCAACAACCCCCCCCCCCCCTTAACCTTACTTTTTAGGACACTATGGGCAATTTAGCATGGCCAATCCACCTAACCCGCTCATCTTTGGACTGTGGGAGGAAACCGGAGCACCCGGAGGAAACCCACGCACACACGGGGAGGACGTGCAGACTCCACACAGACAGTGACCCAGCCGGGAATCGAACCTGGGACCCTGGAGCTGTGAAGCATTTATGCTAACCACCATGCTACCGTGCTGCAATATGTTTAAGATGGAGAGTGATACATTTCTGATTAACAATAATGTAAAGGTTTTCAGGGACAGTGTGAATAAAAGTATCCAATCAGCCATGATCGTGTTGAATGGCCCATGTTTATGTGTTCCCTATGTTCCCAGGATGTTTATCATGGGGGGTTCAACAATGTTAATGCTGTTGATTGCAAAGGAGAAATCGCTAAATTCTCTCTCATTGGAAATGGTTATTGCCTGCACATGTGTGGTGTAAGTGCTGGATCAAGCCGGAATGTAGCCCAGGTATTTCTGCATGAACACAGACTACTTCAGTATCTGAGGAGCTGCAAATGGTGCTGAACTTTGTGCACTAATCAATGAACATTCCCATTTCTGACCTTGTGATGGACAATAGGTCATTGATAAAGCAGCTGAAGATATTTGGGCTTCCGACTCTATCCTGAGGAACTCTTACAGCAGTGACTTGGGACTGAGATGATTGACCTCTAAAAACCACAATTATCTTCCTTTGTGCTAGATATGACTCCAACTAGTGGGGAGTTTTCCCCCTGATTTCCATTTACTTCAATTTTGTTCGGGTTCTTTGATGCTGCACTTAAGCAAATGCTGTTTTGATGTCAAGGGAAATCATTCTCACCTCATCTCTTGAAATTAGCTGCTTTGTCTATACTTGGGCCAAGGCCGCGATGAAGTGTGGAGCTGAGTAGCCCAGCAGAACTGAAACTGAGCGTCAGTGAGTAGGTTATTGCTGCCTAAGTGCCGCTTGATAGCACTATCAACAAAACCTTCCATTGCATTGCTAATGTTCAAGGATAGGCTGGATGGAGCTTTAATTGGGCAGATTGAATTTCTCCTGCTTTTTCTGAACATAACATATTTGTCCAATTTTCCACATTGTCTGGTAAATGCCAGTGTTGTAGCTGGACTGGAGCAGCTTGTCTCGGGGCACAGCTTGCTTAGGCCTTCAGTACTGCATCAGGAATTCCGCCTTTGCTGCATCCAATGCTTTCAGTCTTTTATTGATATCACTTAGAGTGAATCAAATTGGCTGCAGATTGGAATATGTGATGCTGGGGATCATAGGAGGAAACTAAGAGGATCATTCACCCAGCACTGCTGAAGATGGTTGCAAATGCTTCAGCCTTAATTTTGCAATATGCTGAGCTTCCCCATTGTTGTGGGTCGGGATGTTTGTGCAGCCTCCTCCTCTGGTTGATTGTCTAATTGCTCGCCAATTCATGATTGGATAGAACAGGACTGCAGACCTTTGACTTGACCCGCGGGGTGTGGAATCACTCAGCTCAGTCTATCACTTGCTGGTAATGCTGTCTGGCACACAAGTAGTCCTGTATTGGAGCTTCACCAGGTTGGCACTTCAGTTTTAGTTATGCGTGGTGCTCCTCTTGGCTGGCTCTCCGGCACTTCCCTGGCTTTTTGATTGTGAGAAAATTTCTAATCATCTTTTTTATCATCTTGAATATTTCAATTTGATGGCCCCTCATTCTTTGAAACTCTAGAGAGGCAGTTCAGAGGAAGTTCACTAGGTTAATTCCAAAGATGAGGGGTTTGTCATATGAAGAGAGATTGAACCATTTAGGCCTAAATGGTTCAATCTCTCTTCATATGACAAACCCCTCATCTCTGGAATTAACCTAGTGAACTTCCTCTGAACTGCCTCCAATGCCATTAGACCTTTCCTCAATAAGGGGACCAAAACTGTGTACAATACTCCAGATATGGTCTCACCAATGTCTTGTATAGTTGCAATAATACTACCGTACCACTTACACTAGAATTTGGATCTTATCAGGGTGTAAAGGAGAAGGGCTATGGTTATTATTAGTTTGCCATTCGCATCTAATTTAGAGGTATAAATTTGGTGCAATTATTTCACTCCAGATATTTTAGTTGAAAATGAGAATAGTAGATGGAAAGAGGTGTGATAGTTAAGGTATCTTAATCCGAATAGATTTATTGGACCACTTTGTGCAGGACTAACTGTACAGAGAACAGAGACCATATTGGGAACTTAATTGAATAATGGTGAATAATAATAATAACTTAATGGTTCTGCCCGAGTCTCCTCTTTGCCTTGCTGCACAGTTATATCTCTTTGTAGAACAAATTTGTAGTTATTGTGATTGTCTTAGAGCTTTTTATTAGGATGTGCATCAGGGATCAATCCCTGTCCATGCCAAGCAGCAGAATTTCTGATTCTAGTTTATGTGTATGTTTCAGTTTGACTTATGTTGAAGTGTTTCTGAATGACATTGTTAAGAGAAAAAAAAGACCTCAGGACTTCCCAAAGCACTTTGCATCCACTGAAGTAGGGATTTTTTAAAGGTATTATTAAGTAATGTAGGACATGCAACAGAGATGAAGTACACAATAACGCTCTCCAAACAGCACTGATATAATGACCAGATAATTTGTTCTCTTATCAGTCATGTTAGCTGGAGATAAATGTTGGCCAAGAGATGGAGTATAACTCCCATGTTCTTTTTCTTTGTTGTGCCAAGAGGGCCTTGGTTTTATTTCTTATCCAAAAGATGGCACCTCTGGAGCACAATAGTGTCAAGCTATGTTTTGTGTTCAGGCGTCTGGAATGGTAAGAGCCTACAACCATCTGATTTTGGAGGCCGTCAACTGAGCCACTATTGAAGCCCTGTAACTGTGTTTGATGGGCATCATATATTGAGAATTTTCTTCAATTGTGCAACACATGTGCATAGTTGCAAAATTAAGGCACATTTGGTGCTTCCATGCCTGGAGTTGAGCGGTGAAGTTTATGTGATCCGACACAGGGGCTGGTTTAGCACAGTGGGCTAAATAGCTGGCTTGTAAAGCAAAACAAGGCCAGAAGATTCAATTCCCATACCAGCCTCCCTGAACAGGCACCGGAATGTGGTGATTAGGGGCTTTTCACAGTAACTTCATTTGAAGCCAACTTGTGACAAAAGCGATTTTCATTTTCATTTTCACTACTTACATATGAACGAATGAAAGTTCTGTCCAGCAAGCTGTGGCATTGATGTATATTTGTGCAATTAGACACATGGGTACTGTTGAAAGTGTGCTCCTTCTGAATTAAAGTTAACTGTTGTGTCCAACTGACTACTCATTCCTATAGGAAAACTGATGATGGTATAGCCTGTTCCAAATATGGCATTTGTCACTTGCTGAAAATATTTAGAGATAACAGATTGGAAATTGGCCCAAGTCTACTATGGTTTGGAAGGAAAGATTAGTGAAGTCAAAGAGAAAATTCTGGAAAATTTGAGCAGGTCTGGCATCATCTGTGCGCTGAGAAAAGAGCTATCGTTTCGAGTCCAGATGACCCTTTGTCAAAGCTAAAAGAAAGTGGGAAATATTTATACTGTGGAGTGAGAATGAAAGATGAGTCATGGCCACAGAAGCCCAAGGAAATGGGGTGCCAATAGTCACAGAAACCAAGGGGAAAGAGTGCTATTGGCAGAGAGGACAAAAGGTGTGAAAGGCCAGACGGCAGAGAAACTAACATCAGAGGGTAAGCAGTGACAGATGTAGATGTGGGGGGAGGGGAAGGGGAAACAAATGGGAGAAAAGGTAAGGAAAGGGGGATAAGATGGGGGGAGGATCTATATCAAGTAAGACAAGAAAGAAATAAATGGTCAAAGTCAGTTAAAATGAAATGGAAAGAAAACAAAGTGATTAAGGTGGGGTAGAGCTAATCATCTGAAGTGGTTGAATTTGATGTTTAGACCGGAAGGCTGTAGCCTAACCGGAAGATGAGATGTTGTTCCTCCAATTTGCGTTGAGCTTCACTGGAACACTGCAGCAGGCCAAGGACACACATGTGGGCATGGGAGCAGGGTCTTGTGTTAAAATGGCAAGCAACGTGAAGGTTAAGGTCCTGAATGTGCACAGACCCAAGGTGCTCAGCAAAGCGATCACCCAGTCTATGTTTGATCTCTCCGATATAGAGGAGACCACATTGGGAAAAGCGAATGCAATAGACCGAATTGACAAAGGTGAAAATGCTTGTGAGGAAAC
Source organism: Scyliorhinus canicula (assembly GCF_902713615.1). Classification (NCBI taxonomy): domain Eukaryota; kingdom Metazoa; phylum Chordata; class Chondrichthyes; order Carcharhiniformes; family Scyliorhinidae; genus Scyliorhinus; species Scyliorhinus canicula. The sequence goes on along the minus strand of NC_052155.1, from coordinate 42,155,179 downwards.
ACTAAAACGCCATGAATACATAATATATCCTCCTCTTTTAAATCAAACGTCCCTGATACAATAAACAGCATAACATGAACAATCAGCAACATGAACAATCAAACAGCAGTCAATACATCAGACGTTCTGGAGGTCGTCATTCTCTGTGTGTTTGTCAGCAAACCTCGAGCATTTGCTTTTTAGTACTTGCTGCAACCTCTGGTGTCTTTGGCTTGGTGGAAGTGTCGGCAGTGGTTATCTTAACTGGCGTCGACGTACTGATCTGAGCTTGACTCGATGTTTGACTCGCAGTTGAGGTGCTGTTTTCTCCAATTGGATCAGTTAGTGTCAGGTTCTCGGGGAAAGTCCAGGTCGTTTCTTGGCACAGCTGGATTTGGACTCTCTGCTGCTTCTGTCTCTGGCAGATTGGTTCTTGTTGTCAAAAGTTGTTCCACATGACGTCTCCATATTACATCTTCTCTGGTTTACGGTGTAGGAGACTGGTCCTGTCTGTATTAAAATGTGACAGGAATCCACTTTTCACTTGTATAATTTTTTGCAAGAACTTCTTGAACCTGGTGAAAAACACTTTTGCCTTGTTCGCTCAATGTATCACATGATCCTGCTGCTTTTTCTGGACAATTTCTTTTGTCTTGGGTAGTTTTAGCAAATTGAATGCTGTGCATAATTGACCTTTAACCATTAGCAACACCGGGGAAACGTGGCTTGATGAGTATGCAGTATTCCTGTACGTGAGCAGGAAGTGACTCAAAGGCTTAGACAAGGAACTTTGTACTCTGGATACCTTTAATGGGTGTACAAAACATTCTGCCAACCCATTTGTGGCAGTGTGATAAGGAGCAGACCAATGTGCTGAATTCTGTTCTCCTTCAAGTAATATCTGAACTCTTGAGATATTGCTTACCACATGTTCAGGGTTACCGAATCTGCTGAAGATTTCACCCAAACGCTTAATTGTTTTCTCCAATGAAGTTGACTTCATAATGCTAATTTCAGGTCATGTCAAATCATCGACTAGAATGAGAAATATGCACCCTTCCAACAGTCTGGCTAAATCAGCATGTACCCGTTGCCAGGCCTCTTCTGGCCATTCCCACGGGTGCAACAGGGCTAATGCTGGCAGATTCTACACTTCTGCACAAGACGAACCCCTGCCTTTTCCTCGATTTCAGCATCTAACCTACCCACCAAAAATAGCTCCTGGCTATCTCCTTCATCCTTGCAATACCGCAGTGGGCTTCGGGCTTTGTGTAATTGATTTAATGCAAGTTTTCTTAATAATGGTGGAATGATGACTCTCATTTCCCAGAGGAGACAACCAGCCTCTATGGATAACTCAAGTCTTTGGGTGGAATATAGCTTTATCTCAGAGTTTGATCCTGAAGTTTTGCCTCAAAGCACCACGTCCATAACCTCTGACAGTACTGGATCACTTCTGGTATGCTTCCTCACCTGCGCTGCGGTTACAGGACTGTAATCTGCTTGCTTGAAGTAGAAAGAAAATGTTTCCAGACAAACTGCTTGTCGACAAACTATTTGATAAGGGTAATTGGGAGAGTCCATCTGCATTTCCAAGAAGGTTTGACTGATGATACTTAATCATGTATGTGTGTGCTGACAAGGGCAATGCCCATCTCTGCATTCTGCTTACTGCCAGATGGAACCCTATTATGACTTCCAAAAATCGGTTAATGGCTGATAGTCCATCAATAAAGTGAATTTCCTCCCATACAGGAATTGATAGAATCATTCTTTCTCTATCTTATTTTTTTCTCTTCTTTCTCTATCTGCGCATAATTGCTTTCAGCTTAATTAAGGTCCTCAATGTGAAGGCTTTTGGCTTCTCTTCAACTGTGGGCATTATGTGGGCAACCATCGCTCTACCCCATAAGGTGATGCAGCACATGCCAATTGCATGGGTAAATTTGGATCAAAATGTGTCAGAAGTTCTGACTTGAGTAGCACCTCTTTGTCTTGCACAAATGTTCTCACATTGATTCCCCAATTTCCACTTTTTCCTGAGGAAGGAGCTGCGCTCCAAAAGCTCGTGAAACAAACCTGTTGGACTTTAACCTGGTGTTGTAAGACTTCTTACTGTGTTCACCCCAGTCCAACGCCGGCATCTCCACATCATCACTTTTTAATTTGACACAGTAGATTGCGCAACGGTTTTAGAATAGTCACCAGATTAGGGACAAACCCTATGTAGTAATTTAGTAAACCGATGAAAGATCAAAGTTGGTTGACACTTCGAGGTGCAGATGCTTTGGTAATGGCTTTGACCTTTGAAGGTGACTTAAACAGTTTGTTGACCCGATGACATGACCCAGATGTTCAATTGAAGAGTGGAAAAATTCACATTTGTCTTTTAGGATTCTTAATCCATAATCTTCTAATCTCTGGAGTGTGGCATCTAGGTTGCGGAGATGTTCTTCCTCATTCTTCACAGTAACCAAGTTGTCATCCAGGTAACACTTGACTCTGTCTAATCTGTTTAAGATTTGGTCTATAGCTCATTGGAACAATGCTGGCACTGAAGTAAAGCCAAATGGTAACCTTTTGTTTCAAAATAACCCTTTGTGCTTCACAATCTGTTGTGAATTCTGATCCATGCTCATTTGAAGATATGCTTAACTGAGGTCGATTTTAATGAAGTGTTAGCCTCCAGCCAACCCAGCGAATAGGGAAACCATCAGGGGTAGAGGGTACTGCTCTGCACACAGTACAGGATTAATAGCGATTAATTAATTAATACGGATTAATTAATCACCACAAATGTGTAAACATCTGTCTTTTTTCATCACCGGTATGACTGGCGTAGCCCAATCCCTCACATTAACCCTTAAGGGACCAGCTGTTCTAATTCTGCCTTGACCTTAGGTCTGAATGCGTACGGCACTGGCCTAGCCTTTAAGCATCTCGCCTAACTTTCTTCCTTGATCTGAGATATCCTTCATGCTTCCCAGATCACCGTTGTAGACAATGGCATGTTTCAAGATTTAGGTAGGCCAGATTCAGAATCCGTCATGACATTCATCTCAGTCCAAGTTAATGTGCCTTTTTCCAGTCAAGTTCTTCCCATCAGTGTCAGACAATTTCTTTCGACTATGTGCAAGGACAAATCTGTCATCTGTCCATTTAACTGCAGAGTTATGTCAACACGGTCCCTCAATGGAACCATTTCTCTGGTGTAGGTTTTTAACACTATCCTGGAGGGTTGCAGAGCAATATGTCGGAGCTTTTCTTGATAAACAGTCTCTGACACCAGCAAGATGGCTGCCCCAGTGTCCATCTCCATCTTCACTGGATTGCCGTCCAGTAATGGAGTGACCCAATATTGGTTTGATACACTAGATATAGCTAGTGGATTTAATGAGTTTGTCTTCAAACTGGGAACAGAGTTCCTGCTCACATGCTGTTTTTTACCACATGGACACTTTTTCCTTGATTCAGCTTGCCTTTTTTTTATTCGGCTCTTGCTTCCTGAACTTTTGCCTGAAGCTTGTTTCTCTTTCCAACAAGTTCTTGCAATGTGGACCTTTCTGTTAACAACCACTTTTGAGTAGCTTCGCTCCTTAAACCACAGACTAATCTATCTCTGATGGTTTCATTTAACACATCCCCAAATTTGCAGTGTTCAGCCAGTCTTTTCAGGGTAGCAACAAACTATTTAATCAATTCACCTTCTTCTTGCTTATTTTTTTCCACAAACCGAGGCACAACCCGAGCTCAGCCTATTTACTTCATGTTTTGCAACACCCCCAGCTCTAAATTTGTTGTTGCTAAATACTTGCTACTCACAGCGACTGAATTTCATTCGGGTTGAGCATGTGGTGGGCTTCTCTCCAAGATTGGATTTTTGAGTTCCTCCTGCGGCTGCAACCATTGTTTGGCTCCCCCATCACCAGCTTTCATGTAGCGACAATTTCAATTATTTATTATTCCTCCAGGTGCCTATCTCGTCGTCAGTTTTTATGTGGTGGATTCAAGATTGAGTCTGCAGGCCTTGGAGGTTCAACCAAAATGTAAGACTTTATTTGGAAGATGTTAACACTACAGGCTGTGATGTTAGACTGCAGTCAAGCTATCGTTCTTGTAAAGTGCCCTTATTCAGCTAAAAGGCTGCTTGCGAGGAAACACTAAAAATACATAACTGTTATACATAACTGCTGCCTTACTGCGCCAGGAACCAGGTTCAATTCTGTCCTTGGTTTTCTGTCTGTGTGGAGTTTGCACTTTTCCCCTTTGCATGGTGTATGCAGGTTAGGTGGATTGGCCATGCTAAATTGTCTCTTTGTGTCAAAGATGTGCAAGTTAGGATATGGGGATAGGGCTGAGGGGTTGGGCCTGGGTAAGATGCTCTTTCAAGGGTCAGTGCAGACTTGATGGGCCGAATGGCCTCCTTCTATACTGTAGGAATTCTATGATTTGAAGATTCTAAGAAGAACATAAGAAAAGGGAAGACTAGGCCCCTCAAGCCCAGTCGCCACCCAATAAGATCATGGCTAATCTGATCACGGCCTTAACTCTACTTCCCTGCCTGCCTCTCATAACCCTTAACTCCCTTGTAAATCAGAAAGCAGTCTAACTCAGCCTTGAATATATTCAATGGTCAAGCCTCCACTGCTCGCTAGGGAAGATAATTCCAAACACTAATAACTATCTGCCTGAAGAAATCCATCCTCATCTCCATCTTAAATCGGAGATGTCTTTTTTCACAATGGGAAACATCCTCTCAGCATGTACTCTGTCAAGCCTCTTAGAATGTTACTACCTCTCATTTTTCTAAAGTGCAAAGAGTTTACACCCAGTCTGCTCGACCTTTCCTCTGAAGGCAAACCCCTCATCCCAGGAATCCGCCCAGAGATCCTTCTTTGAAATGATACCAATGTGCCTCCTTAAGGTGACAAACACTGTACACAGATGTGGAAACAACAATTCCCTGTACAGCTGCAGCAGGATTTTCCTACTTTTATACTTCTACTCTATTTCCCTTCCTAATTACTTGCTGTACCGGACTTTTTATGCTTCAACTACATAAATAACCAGATCCCTCTGAACTGCAAAATTCTGCAGTCTCTCTCCATTTAAATAATATTCTGTGTGGTCGCCCTACATTGAAATAATATCCTTAAAACTCGCTGCTAAGATTAAAAAACGTTTTACAAAAAAAGCTGAAAATTACAACACAGCTGTAGGAAAATGGGGGCGGGATTCTCCGACCCTTCCATGATTCTCTGCGGACCTACTAGTCGCACACGCGCAGATGACTCGGCGCCGGTGGGGGGCCATTGGAACAGGCCCCCGCTGCGATTCTCCGCGGTCGACCGACCGAACTCCAGCCGGCGTGGTTTACATATTGTACCACCCGGCGGGAGCTGGGACCCGCGGCCGCATTGACGGTCCTGGTGGGGGGCAGGGGGAATCTGACTCCGGGGGGTCCTCAGCGGTGACCAGGCCCACGATCGGGGGCCACCGTTCGGCGGGCCATCGCGATCTGGGGGGACCTACCTTACTACACGCGGGCCCGTTGTATGACTCTGCCATGTCGGCGCTGTCTGCACCGAGGTTGGCCACCGCGTCCATGCGTGGACCCACTTGCAGACGCTGTGCGCATGTGCGGCCGCGCGGTCTGAACAGCAGGGCCCCGCTGGCAGCCAGACCTGCGGGATGCACGCCGGAGCTCTGCTAGCCCCCCTGGAAAACGGAGAATCACCACGGACTTTCGAGGAAAAAGTCTGGAGTGATTCTCACCCGATTTCCGGCGGGCGTGGGGACTTAGTCCCCAAAAGGGTGAATCCCGGCCAGGAGCTAGGAATTTGTAGCAGAAATAGGCAATTCAGCCCTTTGAGCCTGCTTTGCCTTTCAATCAGATCATGGCTGATCTCTTCCTGGTCTCAAATCCACCTGTTCTCCATATCCCTTTAACTCAGTCTTTCTCAGAAATATATCTATCTCCTTGTTGAAACAATTTAATGACACCAATTCCATAGCACTATGGATAGCGAGTTCCGCAAATTCACCACCCTCTGTAAGAAGTAGTTCCTCCTCATCTCAGTTCTCAATATACCACCTCTCAACCTATATCTCTGACCACTCATTCTAGATTGCCCCACAAGGGGGAACATACTTTATAAATCCCTGTTAGTATTTTAGGGCAGCACGGTAGCATAGTGGTTAGCACAATTGCTTCACAGCTCTAGGGTCCCATGTTCAATTCCCTGACATTGGGTCACTGTCTGTGCAGAGCCTGCACGTTCTCCCTGTGTGTGCGTGGGTTTCCTCCGGGTTCCTCCCACAGTCCAAAGATGTGCAGGTTAGGTGGATTGGCAATGCTAAATTGCCCTTAGTGTCCAAAATTGCCCAAAGTGTTGGGTGGGATTACAGGGTTATGGGGATAGGGTGGAGGTGTGGGCTTGGGTAGGGTGCTCTTTCCAAGAGCTGGTGCAGACTCGATGGGCCGAATGGCCTCCTTCTACACTGTAAATTCTATGATCTATATACCTTGATCAGATCCCCTCTCTTCTTTCTAAACTCCAGCGTATATAAGCCCAAACTGTTACAATAACTTGTCTTTCTATTTCTTCAACCAAAATGGATAACATTACACTTATACATACCAAGGCAGGTAAAGACTCAAGTGGCTGCTCAATGGATCAGCAGCACTGTGGGGAGCAGTCAGCAAAAATAAACATGAGGTCTGCTGTGGGAGACAATAATACTGTTTCCAAACGTGTCGCGTCTTTTCGTCCGACGTCATTTCGTCCAACGACACTTCGTCCACGTCTTTTGGTCCAACGTCTTTTTGTCCGCTCGTCTTTTGGTCCAACGTCACTTCGTCCAATTAACCAATTACAAATCAACTCCGTATAAAAGCATTTAATTGATAGAAAGCAGGCACAATACAGCAAGTGAATTTAATTGCTAAAATGCAAGTAATTGATGAAATGCAAGTAAAATGCAAGCTGAAAAATGCAGTTAAAAAGTTAAAAAATCTAAAAATGCATTTAAAAATATCTAAAAGTTTACTAAGGATGAATTCCCGAAATTACTTAAGAAATCAATTTTCGCTGTAGGAACATATTCAACGACCAATCTTTTGAGGCGTTCAGTTATTTTCTTGTATCGCGTACATGACGTCGACTGATCTCCCCGAAGAATTTGAGCCTTTTTGCCTATTATTAGCCCTTCCCTGAACTTTGCCATTTCTGGATGGGCGAATTCGGGATTAGGAAAGAGACCGATAATATCTATCCTTTAACGAGGCTCGTTAAAGGGGAGAGAAAGATAATAACTATCCTTTAACGAGGCTCGTTAAAGGAAAGAGGCTGGTAATAAAGATCCTTTATTGTATATTATGTGCATTTGAGAAGATTTCTATTTACAAAAGTTAAAGTGGAGTGGAGTGCTACTAAGCAAGTTTGGCCATGCTAAATTACTATGCTACTAAAAAAGTCTTTGACAAAAAAAATCATCCGACAAAAACACGTAAAAAGTCAAAAAAATTCTTTGACAAAAAAAATCATTCGACAAAAACACTCAAAAAGTCACAAAAATTCTTTGACCAAGAAAATCATCCGACAAAAACACGTAAAAAGTCACAAAAATTCTTTCACGAAAAAAATCACCGGACAAAATGACGTTGGACCAAAAGACGAGCGGACAAAAAGACGTTGGACCAAAAGACGTGGACGAAGTGTCGTTGGACGAAATGACGTCGGACGAAAAGACATAGCACCGTTTCCAAAGGTATAAGATTTGAACTTGAGCAAAGAACAGGGGAAATGTCTTCATTACTGAAGGTTACATGTCGTGTGGGCCACCACTATATATTTTATAATTTTTTTCCTCAGGGAATTTGGGGACTTCTCAGGGTATAAGCTCAACCTGGGTAAGAGTGAGCTGTTCGTCATGCACCCGGGGGACCAGGAGGAGGGGATTGGTAGGCTCCCACTAAAAAGGGCGGAGAGGAGCTTTAGGTACCTGGGAGTCCAGGTGGTCAGAAGCTGGGGGGCCCTACACAAACTTAACCTTACAAGGCTGGTGGAGCAAATGGAGGAGGAGTTTAAAAGATGGGACATGTTGCCGCTGTCGCTGGCGGGCAGGGTGCAGTCAGTCAAGATGACGGTGCTCCTGAGGTTTTTGTTCCTGTTCCAGTGCCTCCCCATCCTTATCCCAAAGGCCTTTTTTAGGAGGGTCAACAGGAGTATTACGGGATTTGTATGGGCGCACGGGACCCCGAGGGTGAGAAGGGTGTTTTTGGAATGGGGCAGGGATAGGGGGGGCTGGCGCTGCCCAACCTCTGTGGGTACTATTGGGCTGCCAACGCAGCAATGGTGCGTAAGTGGGTAATGGACGGGGAAGGGGCAGCATGGAAGAGGATGGAGATGGCGTCCTGTGTGGACACGAACTTGGAGGTGCTTGTAACAGCACCGTTGCCGCTCCCTCCAACGAAGTGTACCACGAGCCCGGTGGTGGCAGCTACCCTCAAAATTTGGGGACAATGGAGACGGCACAGGGGGGAGGTGGGGGTCTCGATAGGGTCCCCGATACGGGGGAACCACCGGTTTGTTCCATGGAGAATCAATGGCGGGTTCCTGAGTTGGCACAGGGCAGGTGTTAGGAGGTTGAGGGACCTGTTTGTAGAGGGAATGGGACAACTCATCGCCGCCGACTCATCGCCGCCGACTCATCGCCAGCCCAACTCATCGCCAGCCCAACTCATCGCCAGCCCAACTCATCGCCAGCCAACTCATCGCCAGCCCAACTCATCGCCAGCCAACTCATCGCCAGCCCAACTCATCGCCAGCCAACTCATCGCCAGCCCAACTCATCGCCAGCCCAACTCATCGCCAGCCCAATAAAAACAATACAGTCAACAGACTTCTTAACAGCGCTCTGGAATGAATGGAATCTATTTAAACCAACAGACTTCTTAACAGCGCTCTGGAGTGATTTCAGCTATTCAGACGAAAAGCACAAAATTATATGTGGCAGGTGCGAATATACATTGAGCAACTTTAACCAGAGACGGATGGAAAAAGATTTCTGTCACACTGCAAGGTTTGGCGAAATACTCACGGTGCTTTGTAGAAAAAAGCTTGTCCTTACTTATGTCCATTACACAACATAATTATTTTGAGGCTGTTCACAGATTTTCTTCTTTAAATGTGAATAAAGGGGCTCTTAATGGTCATGTGCTGAAATGAAATGCACAGCTAGGATGAGTAGGAATGGCCTACTGCTGTCTGTGATGTTAGAAACGAATGCTATCTGCATATATATTTATTAACATGATAATCCTCCCACATATTTTTCAGTAAATTGACTCTATTTAATCCTCCCACATCTATCCACGCAAACGCATCCACACACACACACCTGCATAGGGTTATCAATCGGTTCTTTGGGGGTGAAGACAGGTGTACTAGGTGCTCGGGGAGCCCAGCGAACCATGCCCATATGTTCTGGGCAAGCCCAGCGCTGGGGGAATTTTGGAAGGGGGTAGCAAGCACGGTGTTGAGGGTGGTAGAATCCAGGGTCAAGCCAGGCTGGGGACTCGCAATATTTGGGGTTGCAGTGGAGCCGGGAGTGCAAGAGGCGAAAGAGGCCGGTGTTCTGGCCTTTGCGTCCCTAGTAGCCCGGCGGAGGATTCTTCTTCAGTGGAAGGATGCGAGGCCCCCAAGCGTGGAGGCCTGGATCAACGATATGGCGGAGTTCATCAAATTGGAGAGGGTGAAATTTGCCCTGAGGGGATCCGTACAGGGGTTTTTCAGGCAGTGGCAACCTTTCCTGGATTTCCTGGCAGAACGGTAGGGGAAAAAGGCCAGCAGCAGCAGCAGCCCGGGGGGGGGGGGGGGGGGGTCATTTCGGTGGGTTGGGTTGAAGGGGCATGTACATGTGTTCTTTGGTTATGACGGGTGTTAAGCTCTTCTTTTTGTATTTAACGGGGGGGGGGGGGGGGGGTTGTTCTTTTTTGTTTTTCTTAATTGTCAATATTTTTGTTTTTTGTTAATATTTTCTGTTATTGATATTTTGTGAAAATCTGAAGAAAAACTATTTTAAAAAAAAACATTTTTTAAATGATTTTTGTTCCAGGACAATAGCGCTTTGCATGATCAGTATACCAGAAAATTTCCCTGCAGAACTCAGGCTTCTCTGCCCGGCCCCTATTCATGATTGTGGGTATTTAACTTCTTCCACATGAGCTAGCATTGCAAAGTAAATGGATATAAAATACAAACAAATTATCTTAGAATTTCGAGCTTTAATATAACACTCTAACAGTTGGATTCAATGATTTTCCTTCTAACACACTCACAGTCAGCTTTTCCAAAGATTACCGTCACCACAGTGGTTAGAGGGTGTTATAATTCAGGCTTGTGTGTTGCTTTAAAAAGCCACTTCTCATGCCCTCAATCATATTTAACAGGTTATTGAACAACTCTAACATTTTGTTCTCTCACAGACTCGAGCAGCTCAAAAGCTGCCTTCAGCTGTTACACATACTTTGAACACAGAGATATTAATGAGCTATAAAGTATTCCCCATTGTGTACAGTACATATGCAGGTATTCGGAGGTGGAATACACTGAAATCCATTATCAGTGGAGGAATTAATTGTTTAATTTTCCCAGGCTGTGTAAAGTAAAGGGTTAATGGTTATGTTAAAGAGACAATGATGTTAATGATGATGTAAACATGACATCAGGGTCAGATGACAAAGAGGCTCCAAGAGCGCAGATGTGTCCATAGAACCACCTGCTTAGTATGAAATCTTTGTAAATAGTGTAAATAAGTAGTCTCAATAAAAACTATATAACGACTATCTCACGTCACTTATAGGAGTAAGCACAATCTCATCAAAACAGTCTGCACGAAATGGATGCAAGATGCTCCCAATGTGCAATATCTATACGATACCTTGAGACTTGCAAAAAAAGCTGGAGAAGAACAAAACCAGAAGGAATTATTCTATTTGATCCAACGCGTATTGTACTTGTAAAGGAGTTGCAGCTGAGATATACATAAGTCATAAAATAACACACTGAAGTGAAGTGTCAGTCCCTATCCAAAGAATAATACAACTCTAGCAAAAATCAGATGTTAAATGCATTTAATTTCTTCAGAAATTAAAACAAAATCTTACACAACTGAATTTAGTAAAATAGTCCTCATGAAGAAAATGATAGAGACATGTGCTGAAATATTTGGAAACGAAAATGAAACATTAACCAAATATAAATGTTTGATGTCAAAGCAGCTCATTTGGTAATTTTCAGGTTTTCTCATCACTGCTCACACCCACTGGCAGCCTTTTCCATTACTCACCATGGGCAAAGAGTGGGATTAGCAATGAGACAATGATGAATTGTTGGTTCGGAAGGAGGTGGGGGTTGGTGACCCATGCTGAAAGCCTCTGCTATAGAAGCTGACTGACAACAACACATTAAGCTAAAGCACAGGGAGAGCAGCCAGGAGCTTAGCTATGCATCATCCATCTCCTTGGCTCCGCAGAGAGAAAGACAGAACTATTCACATCAGTTTAAGTCAAGGAAGAACAGTTTTCCCATTAGGCAGAATTCTTGAAGTTTGGTGTTAGGGCCTGAATGGAATAATAACTGGAGTTTCTAGCTATCTAGTTTTGGACTAGACCACACTTTTGAAGTTAGATATCTGGATTTTCTAAAATGTATTTGAGTCTATTTTTTTTTAAATATGGCAGCACGGCGGCGCAGTGGTTAGTGCTGCAACCTCATGGCGCCGAGGTCCCAGGTTCGATCCTGGCTCTGGGTCACTGTCCGTGTGGAGTTTGCACATTCTCCCCGTGTTTGCGTGGGTTTTGCCCCCACAACCCTAAAAGATGTGCAGGCTAGGTGGATTGGCCATGCTAAATTGGCCCTTAATTGAAATAAAAATGGGGCGCAATTCTCCGCAAATACGGCGAGTCGTAAAGTCTGGCGTGAAACTGGCCGTGTTTCACGGCAGCCTCCGCGCCCCCTCCCGGGACCCGATTCTCCCCCCTGGGCGGGGCTAGCAGCGGGGACCCGTGAAACACGGCATCGCGGGCTTAGCGACCGTCGCTAAGTCCGCGCGCCAAGCGTCACGCCGGCTGACGTGCGCGATGATGTCAGCCCGCATGCGCGGGTTGGACGGTTCCAACGCGCGGGTTGGACGGTTCCAACCCGCGCATGCGCGGATGACGTCATCACGCAGACGCGTCAAACCCGCGCATGCGCAGGCCGTCATGACCCTCAGCCGCCCCGCGGACTGATCCTGCGGAAGAACAAATAGTGTGCGGGTATCGGACCCGCTACCCGCGATCGCAGGCCCATGCCACCCTTGGCACGGCCATGGTGCGGCTGTGCCAATCGGTGCCATGGTTGTCCGGGACGGGCACTTTGCGGCCGTTTTCACGAATGCTGAAAGCAGGTGTGATCGCGGCCATGAAAACGGCCGTAAACTCCACGGTATTCGGCCCATCGGCCTGCGGAGAATCGCCGTTCGCCGTAAAAAACGGCGAGCAGCGATTCGTGTCGGGGGGCGGCCGGAGGGGGGGGGGGAGAATAGCGGGAGGCCATGAAAATTGTCGGGAAGGCCCTCCCGCTATTCTCCGACCCGTCGTGGGCAGCGGAGAATCACGCCCATGAATTCTACTCTAAATTCATAAGAAAAAAAAATATACGGCACAAGAAAGCAGCGTAGCTATTCAACACAAATGGCTGAAATGTTATGGCCGTTTCCACTGGCGGGATCTTTTGGTTCTGTGAACAGCGAGCCCCTACCATGTGTTCTCTGGCAGCGGAGGGTGCAAAAAACGGGAAAACCTGTTCAGGTGGGACCTGAAAATCTCTCTACCGGCCAATGGTGGGCTGCCTCTACTGCTGCAAAATATGCCACGGTGGTGGGTAGGGGATGTCCCATCCACTAAGTCTATTCTGTTATTTTATTAGCCCTGGCAGCTCTTTATTTATTTGATTCCAGCTTCTTGCCAATGCATCCTATCCTTTAATAATCCAAAGAAAATTTAATAAGGACATGGAGAGTCCACACCAAGTAAAAATAAGAACAAAGTTTTATTTACAAACGATACACTTCCCGGTGGACCCCTACCGGTTTCCTGCTATGTTGGTGCCTTACTGACCGAACCTATATATGCTGGGTAATTGAGATACTTCCCCCCCCAGCGGGGGAGCCTATACTCCGTAAGGAGCACGGGGAAGACAAGCATTCCCACCAAATATTACATTCTTTCCCCCCCCAAAAGTCGGAAGATACCCTCGATGGGCACTGAGATGGTGAAGGGGGAGCAGGCGGAGGACGTTCGAGTCTTTTTGGCTCCGGTAAGTCCTCATGGGGCTGATGCACCGGATCAGTCGGTGTATCCTGCGCTGGTGAACGGCATAGACGCAGGAACGATGTGGCGGATGATCATCAAGAGGTGGCTGAACTATGGAGTCGGCATCCGAGTCCTACGAGATCTGCATCTCCATCTCGGAGTTGGAAGACACAACATTGGGCATGTCGGCATCAAGAGATACTGGAGGCATCCTAGCAGGTTTGGGATGGAGCCGGAGGATCCAGAACAAGTTTTTTTCGAGGCACTTCACGAGAGAGCAACCTTCATGAGCGAATGTGATCCAGGTGTCATTTCATTAGCTGTCCCCAGACCCAAACCTGGTGAAAGATTGGTCCTGTTTGACGGACGACAATGTGAGAGAGCCAGTGAACACAGTCGTTGAAGTTACGAATGAACAGTGTGTCATCAGATGCGAAGTGTCGAGGAGGTTGATGTTGAACTGGAGAACGCCTTTGCAAATTTTGGTTACTATGCACCTTCGCGCCAATGTCCGGTGGAATCAAGTCTACGATCCATTAACATCTCAGCGGGGGCCTGGGGCCTGGGTGTGGCGTGGTCCTGGATGAGAATAAAAATCATGCCTGTCTTGTGTCCATCGAGCGGGACATCTGTTTATTGAGCCCCGTTTAACTGTCTGCATGGCCCTCTCTGCCAAACCATTCATCACCAGATGGATTGTGCGGTGCGGACATGGCGTATCTCCTTGCTCTTCACAAAAACAGCAAACTCTTCACTCGTGAAAGTGGTCCCGTTATCGGTCATGTGTACCTCCAAGATTCCGTGTGTGGTTCAAGAAATGCGCAATCGCTCGAGAGTTGCCCAGGAAGTGATCACGACAAGCATTCCAACCCCATAGGTCTGGTGCAGGATATTACAGAAAGTTTCAAAATACATAAATGATTCTGCATTATGGGGCGAAGCTTTCCCCAATAATACAATAACTTGTTTGAAGATTTAACTGGTTTGGCCTGAAGTTTAGCAGGAAGTCCATTTCCATATTTATTTGTTTTGCGATGGAGAAATTATAATGTTTTAAATTCTTTCACATGATGTGGGCATTACTGGCTAGGCCGACATTTGTTCCTCATCCCTAATGACTCTTGAGGAGGTGGTGGTGAACTGCCTTCTTGAAACACTGCAGTCCATGTGCTGTTGGTACACCAACAGTGCTGTTAGGAAGGGAGTTCCTGGGTTTTGACCAAGAGGCAGTGAAGTCAGGATGGATGAACTCCTGAACATTGAAACCTGACAACTTCCTATAAGCGAAGACTTAATAGAGCCAGGTGTCTTCACATTTACCTCACCCCACACACCACCAGGCTGGATCTCCCATAAGACCCCAATCCCATTCCCTAACACCAAAGCCCTATCTCTTCCCTGCCTCCCCAAACCTCTGATTCCCACTTCAAGACCTCCAACCTTACCCTGCAGGATCAGCAGCCCACTCTGTTATCATCCCTACCTCGGTATATGCCCATCTATCAGATAATCTCCCCTTTGGGTAATACTCTTCCCTCCAGTCAACCCCTCCACCCCATTATCATCCCCTCAAGTGTAACACCCAGACAACCTCTAAGGATCCATGTTTGCTGATTTAGACTGATTCTCTGGCTGAATGAAGGGCCAACTATAAATTAAGCTGAGCTCTCAGGTGGGGAATCACTCACTGTTACTACGGACAGATTGGATGGAATCCTAAAGAGTGGGTTCCCCCGACCTGACCTGTTCCTAGTCGATAAATATTATCCCTAACCCCTATCCCAAAATTGGTTTGATATTGAACCTGTCACAGGATCATATTTATTTTCACGAGTCTTGTTTTTGATGTGCATCATAAGGACATAAGAACTAAGGCCATCTGGCCCTTCGAGCCTGCTCTGCCACTCAATGAGATCATGGCTGATCTTTTGTCAACTCAGCTCCACTTTCCCACCTGAACACCATAATCCTTTATTCCTTTATTCTTTAAAAAACTATCTTTATCCTGAAAACATTTAATGAAGGAGCCTCAACTGCTTCACTGGCAGGGAATTCCATAGATTGGGTGAAGAGGTTCCTCCTAAACTCAGTCCTAAATCTACTTCCCTTTATTTTGAGGCTATGCCCCCTAGTTCTGCTTTCACCCGCCAGTGGAAACAACGTGCCCGCATCTATCCTATCTATTCCCTTCATAATTTTATATGTTTCTATAAGATCCCCCCACCTCCTTCTAAATTCCAATGAGTACAGTCCCAGTCTACTCAACCGCTCCTCATAATCCAACCCCCCTCAACTCCTCGTAATCCAACCTTCTCACTTTAGATTTACCCACATTAAAATTTATCTCCCAAATCTTTGTTTATCTACTTGACTAAAGTTTACGGAGAAGCTGGAGACTTTCAATTTGCAGCTATCAATCATCCATAAACCACTGATGTTAGCAAAAGGCTTTTGATCAACATCGCGTTGCCTTATACCAGGGTCTGAATTTTTCACCCATTGTTACTGTGCACTCAGTGGGCTCGGAAGCAGGCACAAAGTGCGTTCCCGGCCACAGTCAGTCCATGAGCGCTATTTCATGCTGGTTGGTCAATTAACAGCCATTCAGTGTGAAACACGCTCTGTGAAAGGCTTTGCGCTAGTGGGGAGGGCGGGAAGAGGGTGGGTGCCCAGAAATGTGAGGGTGCAGTCTGGCGTTTCCAGACTTCAGCTCACCAGTGCAGGAAGATGACTCATGGATCAGGGCACCATTTTTAAAGGCAACCCTGACCTTTCAACCACCCTCAGTGACCCCAACGCAGCCTCTGAAACCCCCACTGCACCAAACTTACCTCTTCTGGGGTGCTCAAGCCCATATCCCCCACCCCACCTCTTATGGGCAAGGCACCCTGGGCCCGACCCCTGGCATGGACAACCTGACACCCTGGCAGTGCACTTGTCAGCCTGACAATGCCAAAGTGCCCAGGTGGGCAGTGCCAATTTGCCAGGCTGGTATTGCTCAGGTGCCAGGTTGACTGTTCCAGCAAGAGTGCCAGAGTGCCTTCCTTCCCAATGCCTGACAGTGCTAACTGGCGCCCTGGCGAGGTCTCCCAGGCGGGTTAGGTACGTTTTGGCGCAGCCATTTGGGCGCGGCCGTTGTGGCGCGGCCGTTTTGGCGCCAGCCGTTTTGGCGCCGGACGTTTTGGCGCCAAAATAACATTTCTTTATTTGTGAATTAGCCTCAGTTGAGTTGGCTGCTGGTGCGGGTGCGTTGAGTTGGGTGCTGGTGCGTTCTATCACCATCTTTTTATATATTGGCGTTATATATTGGCATTATTGACATTTATATATTTTTTATTATATTGCATTATTGACGTTTTGGCGCCAAAATAACATTTCTTTATTTGTGAATTAGCCTCAGGTGAGTTGGCTGCTGGTGCGGGTGCGTTGAGTTGGGTGCTGGTGCGTTCTATCACCATCTTTTTATATATTTTTTAACTAAACCAATTCGCATACCCATATGATGGCTGAGACAGTATCAACGAAACGTGGTAAAGAAAAATTTGTTCATAACGGATTCCTTTACGTCTTTGACAAAACAAGTAAAGGTGACAGCTAAGTGAAATTTTGGCGTTGTGAGCAAAAAAACCGGTGCAAAGCACGGCTCCATACTAAAGCTGCAAACGTGGTGAGGCAGCTGAACAGCCATTCGCATGATGCTTCTGCTGCACAAGTAGAGGTTGCACTCGTGAAAACTAAAATAAAAAAGAGAGCACAGGAAACCCTTGAGGCACCGACTGTAGTTGTTAATGAATGTTTGACAGACATATCCCAAGCTAGTCTACCAGCCATTCCTAATATATCTGCTTTGAGGAGAATGATAAGCAGAAAACGTAATTATGTATTGAACGCCCCCACCAATCCAAGTGATATACAACAATTGTTTGTGCCAGAATGCTACAGGATATATGTCCCTCAACCAGGAGTGGAAGAAAATGTTTTACTTTGTGATAGCGGACCAGGTCACGACCGGATATTAATCTTCGGAAGACAGAGCTGGCTACAGCACTTATTGACATCTGATATGTGGTTTGCAGATGGAACATTCAGTATTGCTCCCAGCCTCTTTTCTCAGATTTATGTAATTATGGTAAAAAAACACGGAGGAGTTACTCCTACGGTTTATGCTCTTTTGCCCAACAAGCAACGCACCACATATGCGAGAATGTTCGCATTATTGAAAGAAATCGAACCCAACTTGAAACCCAGTTCAATCGACTGTGATTATGAACAAGCTGCGCACAGTGCTATGAAAGACATATTCCCTGATGTTCAAATAAAAGGATGTTTTTTTCATTTAGCTCAAAATATGTAAAAACATCTAGCTAGTATGGGGTTCCGTAGTTTGTATAACACTAATCCAGATTTTGCGTTAAAAGCTAAAATGATTATTGCCATTGCCTTTGTACCTTTGAACAAAATCGATGAATATCTGGATGCTTTAGCGACCCAACTGCCGCAAGAACTTCAAGATTTACTCAACTGGTTGGAAGATACACATGTTGGTCGTCTGAACAGACGAGGAAATGGTAGACGAACACCTTTATTTCGCCCTGAGATTTGGAACCTTTATCAGAGAACATTAAATGGGGAAGACCGCACAAACAATAATGCGGAGGCAGCCCACCGTCGATTGAAATATGAACTTGGCATGCATCATCCCACCATATGGAAACTAATTGATGGCCTGCGTAAAGTACAGAAAGGTAGCGATGCATATTATGAAAGGTTACTAGCCGGCCATGAACCGCCACAAAAACTAAAAAAGTATAGAGATGAAGATAAAAGAATACATGAAACTGTTCTTAAATTTGAAAACATGGATGCTATCGAGTACTTGAGGAGCCTTGCTCATAATTACCAAATGAACTAAACTAAAGGTTTTTTAACTTTAGTTTTTAACTAAATGAACTAATTTAAGGTTTTTAACTAAATGAAGTAATTTAAGGTTTTTAATTTACAATAAAGATAAAAGAATACATGAGACTGTTCTTAAATTTGAAAACATGGATGCTATCGAGTACTTGAGGAGCCTTGCTCATAATCACCAAATGAACTAAACTAAATGAACTAATTTAAGGTTTTTAAATTTACTTGCAACGATTTGCAACAATTTACTAGCCACAAAAACTAAAAAAAGAATTTCTGTCGTCTGCGCCCAAACGGCCGCGCCAAATTGGCTGCGCCCAATTGTCCCATGGCGCCCAAACGGCTGCGTCCAAACGGCCACGCCAAAATGGCCGCGCCCAATTGTCCCATACCGCTCCCAGGCACGGCCTCGTCGTGACATCAAGTCAGGCGCGACGAGGCCGGTATATCACGCCCAAAATCTCCCAAATAGAGAATTCCAGCCAATGTATCAATGTTAAATCTATGCCACTGGCATCTAGGCAGCACAAGCATACATGACCTCAGCCCCCAGACACATTTGTTAATTCTATTTGAGCCCTGACCTTTCATCCCACCCTGGATTGAGATGACACGCTAAACGTAAAGGCCGATTTACTATTTCCTCTGCCCACCAACCGTCAAGGCAGACGGAAATTTAAAATCCTGGACAATTGGTACTTTATTAACTAAAATTAGCTTATTGATTTTCGGTGGGTGCACGTCTGACTTGCATGCAAACCCACCAACTGAAATATTGTGCATGATGTCGTCGGGGTGCACGCCCCACGTCTTCTCACACGATCTTGCATGCTTCCAGGTTAGGTCTGTGCCTGGATACAGGCAAAATTCTGGACCTGCCTTTAATGTCGGAAAAATATCTCAAGCTACTTCACAGAGACGGAATGTAAAATAATGAGCCAAATTGGGAATTGTTACCGAAGATCAATAAAAGGGATTCATTTTAAGAAGAACTAGAGACTGTAGGGGCAGAGGGAAAGAATTCCAGAACCTGGCGCCTCGAAGATGTGACTAACAATGGTTGCTTAAAGGGAACAGAAGATGCACAAAATGTCAGAGTCGTACCCAGGCCCAGTCGGTAGTTTCCAATAATACGGTGCAGACATATTTAAATGAGCCCAATGGCTCACTTAAATATTTTAATGACGAGATCCTGATTGCAACATCTTGTGAGGTTCCATTAAATATTGTGAGACGTTTGGAGCATCATAAATTTTGTGAGAGGCCTCTCGCGAGATTAACCAATCTCATTACATCACCAAGTCGAGTGCGACAAGGCCATTAAATCAAGTCCTATATATTGATTAATCTTTAAAACAGAGATGAGAAGGAATTTCTTTAGCCAGAGGGTGGTGAATCAGTGGAACACTTTGCTGCAGAAGGTTGTGAAGATCAAATCACTGAGTGTCTTTAAGACAGAGATAGATAGGTTCTTGATTAATAAGGGGATCAGGGGTTGGGGAGAAGGCAGGAGAATGGGGATGAGAAACATATCAGCCATGATTGAATGGTGGGGCAGACTCGATGGGCCGAGTGGCCTAATTCTGCTCCTATGTCTTATGGTCCTATGGTTTTACAAAGAGATCAATAGGGTTAACTCTCGTAATAAATATTTCTTTTAAGCTGAAAATTAATGTGTAAGGGTAGTGTATTTCTGGCAAAAGAAGCCCAATAGTCCATTCAGTCTGATCAGTTTGATCTATATTTATTACATGTTTGTCAAATAAATTCTGTCTGTATCACTTATATGATTCGGTTTTCATGAACTTCCATCTATGTTCACTGCAAGTCATGGATGTGTGAGCAAATTAATGAAGTCTTATCCATTGTAGAAATATCACCATGTGTGAAACATTGTGAAAAATTGGCAATGGTCATAGAATAGTATAGAAAATTAAAATATCAGACTGCATTTAGCACAGGAAATAACATCTGAATCTATAAAAAGGAAACTCATTTGAGGTTAGGCTAAGATGCATTGTGTGATCAACGTAGAGGTGACTTTCAGCACATTTCACCCGACTGTGGAATGCTTGACTTTTAGCTTGGCTGGGTTGGTAGCATGCCTATCTGAGCTAGAGGATGATGTGTTCAAGCCCCATTGGTTATTTGTCTTGTTCCTGAAGTCTGGCAATGCCCAAAATGGCCATCACATGACAATAGTTGCTGTAATTGTTTAAGAACAATACAGGGCTCCTATTCCTAATAACATTCCTTACTTCAAAAACATCAAAATACCAAAACAATACAAAAGAAAATTGACAGAAATGGATTGAAACAAATAGAAGAATATTTAAATCATTTTTTCAAGTGCTTGATCTTTAAAGGGGGCACTGATGTTGAGTCTTATACTGCCCGGTCCTCATTGATTTTGTGCTTCCATTGACTTAAAGGAATGCAGTGAATGTACTAAATCCTTTAGCATTGATCTACTGTTGGGTAGGTCTCATGGTACACTTTACAGTAACAATTAAGGACAGGAGTCTTAAAGTGCACTTAGAAAGCATGGACTTGTTCCTGTGCATTTCTGTGGAGGAGGGGAGGAGATTTAATGTCAGTGTGTTTCTGTCAATCATCTTTCATTTCTCTTGTCAGCCAGGAAACAGTAAATTGGAGAAAAATCAATAAATGCCTCTGATCACTTTATTTCTTTATTTTTTCATGTCTTTTATAGATCTCTGGCTAAGAGAGCAGGTGCCTTGCTCCAGGGCCTCCAGCAGTTATGAAGGTTAATATCTGGTGAGTCACCCTGAAGTCGCATCCTCAGAATTCCATTGTATCCCTGTCAGGAGGTGACTACCCTTTGCAGATTCCTTTTCAATAATTCTGGCCATGATCAGCAACTCACAGTATCGGGGTGGGACAATTATCTCATGTCTTACCACTGCCTGGCACAGGATGCTTGAGTAAAAGTATGCAATGCCACCGTACAAAATGAAGTCTATTATGATCCCACTGGCTCGTGAAAAATAGGGCATTTCGAGGGGTCTGGAGCAGTGAAACTCACTGCCTGTATCAGGTATCTTCTGGCTGTTATTTCAGGGTTTCAGCAGCAGATGGGCAAATGGCATATTTCCAGCCTCAGTATGAGGCTAGCAGCATTGGAAAGTGTTACTTGAAGGTGTATTCACTGACCTTGATCGTTCGTGTGAGATAAGTGAATGTTTTCCAGTATTGGAGGATAGGAAGCATGGCCAGATAGGGAAAGATTTGGAGGGATTCAATGCCGAGCTTCACAAGTGAAGATTAGCTTATTGGACAAGATACTAGAAGGCTACTATCATCCTTGGAACTTACCCCCAACATTACTTTGCTTTACTTTAGCAAAGAAACAAGGAATACTATAACATGTTGCATGGCACTTAAATAGTCATATGGAAAATGGATGCATAGCCATGCTTTAAATGCGGAAGTTCACACATGAAGAATGTGCATTGGGAGGCTGCTAGTACCCTTGGGACGTCCCCATATTTTGCTTTACTTTGGAAGGCTGGAAATTTAAAAAAAAACAGAAGTTTATAGATAAAGGTAGAGACCAGATGGTTTTGGAAAGAAGTGCTGGTTTCAGAGAAGTGGCTGGCTTTGTCTCATTACTTTCCTCTTACACAGAGCAGATGAAGGAGTGAGCAAGTGTTTCTTTACACTCAACATCATTTATCAACTGCCTCCCTAAGATGAAACTCCAAATGGTTTTGCTCTCTAATGCCCAATCACTACCATATTCTTTAGTTTGTCGACTGTACCCTCAGCAATTTGGATTGAAATGAGAAGAAAAACCGGGTGGAACACACCCCAGTAATAATTAATGATGCATAAGGCAGGGTAAAATCTCTTTGTTACTCATTGATGTCTAAAATACAGCTTCAGACTGTGACAAGTTGGAGATCAATGTGCTTCCCACACAGAATATGATGGTGTTTAGTAGCATCTCATTAATTACTCTGTATTGTGGAAGTAACACCAAAAGATTTGGAACCATCCTCGAGGCAGAAAGAAAGACTAAAGTTTCTTGATCTTCAGCAATATAATCAATAAGAAATTATAATAAAAATATTGCATGTAGAAGTTCAGCACTCTGAACTCTTAATAGGAACAAATGCTTTTACAGTTTATGATTTATTCATTTGCTACACCCAACTGTATTTTGTGTTTACTTCATACTTCAAGTGCAATGTGGAGTTTATAGTCACTAAAAGTCTCAGGTCTGTATGAATTAGCGTTGTTACAACAATAACCTGCATATAAATGGTGCCTTTAGTCTAATAAAACATTCCAAAGTGCTTTACCTAACACAATTAACACCATGTAATATACATATGCAGGAATTAATTACAGATATTTCTGTAAGTGTACAAGAGTTAACAGTCGTATAATCCCGACAGAATCATAGAACCCCTACAGTTCAGAAGGAGGACATTTGGCAAATCGAGTCTGAACCGACCCTCTGAAAGAGCACTCCACCTGGGGCCAATCCCCAACCCTATCCCTGTAACCCCACCTTGGGACAATTTAGCATAACCAATCCACCTAGCCTGCACATCTATGGACTCTGGGAGGAAACCTGAGCACCCGGGGGAAACCCACGCAGACACAGGAAGAATGTGCAAACTCCACACAAACAGTCCACCAAGGTCAGAATTGAACCCGGGTCTCTGGCGCTGTGAGGCAGCAGTGCTAACCACTGTGAAGTCAAGTCTTCAAAATTCATGACATTGCTCAGCGAGCTAACAATGATGAAATGGGAATTCCTTTGCACACCAGCATAAAGTGTTCCATTCCATTGGATTTCCTGATCTCAAGCCACTTGCACAAATTGCTGAGTGCTAACATGATATTGGCAGAGGTGCAGTGCCTGTCAGTTGGAGGAGTGTTGGGGAAATTAATGGTTGGCAACCATTTAGAGCAAATGCAGATCCAGCATAAGACCAATATAGCAAAATGAATCAGCACCTTTGCAGGAGTTCTTGAATTCTGCATCACACACTTCTCCTGTGCATTCCAGGGCATGAAACCAGCTTGGAACAATCTGTGGGCTTCATTTCTATAATAACCTCATGAGACCCATAGGGACACATCGATTGATCTCCCCATGGGACTCGTAAAATACAAGCATCCCTACTGGTGGGCGAAGGGCTGTGCAGCTGGGGTTCGTAAATTCGGCCTTTAAAAGCTGGCCCAGTACACACTTCTGGTAGTCCGGATTGGGACCTATAAGCTGCATTGTGGCCTTTACTTTATGATTACGAATTAAATGTTGTTCAAGTTACCTTCTTGGGCCTCCTGAGCTATTATAAAGGAGACAAAGAGAAAAAAACAGCAGCTGTGATTCTGGACATCCTGACTGCACTAGAATATCCCAGTATGGGAGTGAGTGAGGTCAGCGGAATTTTGAAAATGCTTTTAGGGAGGCTAGAGGCCTTCGGCGCAGTTGTAGAAGACTGGGCCCAGGATACCGAATGGAGTATTGTTGGAGACAACCGACAGAAGGTGATATTGCTGACCGCCTGCGGAGCCTCACCTATCCAATAGTCCTGGACTCAAGATCCTTCAATGAGCTTGTGGAATTTGTCGCAAATTATTACCACCGGGCCGTCTGTAATAATGCAGAGGTACTAGTTTCATTCAGCCAGACGAACCCCTCAGGAATCGGCGACAGAAATTCTGACGCACCTTCATAACTTTGCGGAACATTGTGACTTTGGCCCATCCCTCCCTGAGATGTTAAGAGATTGTTTGGTGTGTGAAATTAACAATGTTGTGACCCACAGAAATCTATTAGCAGAGCCAACCTTGGACCTGAAAAGGACCAAAGAACTGTCACTCCCCTGAGAGAATGCAGAAAAGGGGGTCCAGGGTTCTGTGAATTATGGTGCTGGGCGGCTCCCATTCCAAAGACCGGAGCCCCGCAAGGAAAGGGCTCAGGTGACCCAGTCGCCACTAAAACAACATTGCAGTCAGACCTGATGACCAAGAGTCACCGCGGTCCAGTAGAAAACCTCCCCGGAGGATGATGAGGAGTGTCCACAACAGTGATGCATTTACAGTCGTGTGACGCACAGCAGTTGAGGCTATCAGAATCAACAGCGAACGCATCGCCCTGGCCATGTAACACAGAGGCCCTGAGCTAAGGGCTTGCATATTTCTGCACCCAAAGAGGAAGACCTGATGCAACTAAATTGCATCACGGCCTCAAAGTAGCCCGAGTTGAGATAGAGCTTCAAGTCAATGGTCACCCCCTGGATATTGAATTCGACACAGGGGCTGCTGTCTCTATTATCGGACAACAAACTTTCTGTAGGCTCCATATCGGAATTCTGCCCGGCTGGCAACATATACCAAGGAACTATTGACCATCATCGGTACCACGGTGACATTGGTCACCCACAGACAACAGTCAGTTAGGCTATCTGGTAGTGGTGCAATAGCCCAGTCTTCTAGGCCGCGATTGGTTACAAAGACTCCGCCTGAACTGGCAACAAATCTTCTGGATAGGTACTGGCAGCCTGTATGAAGTCCTTGGAAAATAAACGGAGGTTTTCCAGGTGAAAACTAAAGGGGGCCTGAGCAAAAATTTATGTTGACCCAGAGGCCCTAAATACTTCAGGGCCCGACTGATCACATATGCCCTGCTTACAAAAGCAGACAACAAGTTGAGATTGCGAGAGAGTTTGGGCATCATATTCCAAATCCAGTTCCTAGAGAGGGCAGTGTCAGTGGTCCTGGTGCAGAAACCAAACAAGTCCATCCACCTGTGTGGTGGTTATAAGGTGACAGTAAACAGGGCCTCCTGCTTGGACCTGTACCCAGTGCCGCACGCAGGAGAACTGTATGCAAAGTTGGTCGGTGTTACTCTGGGGCTGGCTTTGAAAGCAGGCCAAGCAGGCCAGCAGCACGGTTCGATTCCCGTAACAGCCTCCCCAAACAGGCGCCGGAATGTGGCGACTAGGGGCTTTTCACAGTAACTTCATTGAAGCCTACTCGTGAAATAAGCAATTTTCATTTCATTCATCCACAATGCCCGACATGAGCCATGCATACCTTCATTTGGAGTTAGACGCACATCATGACATTATGTCACCATCAACATTCACAGAGGGTTGTACGTGTACACCTGGCTTTCCTTCGGGGTGCCATCAATGTGTGTGATGTTTCAACGGGTGATGGAAAACATTCTCCAAGAGCTTCCCAGGGTGGCTGTCTACCTGGACGAGCCACTGAGGAACAGCACTTGGGCAACTTGGAAGAGGCCTCTTATAGTTCTCTGACATGGGTGTCCACCTGAAGAGGGGCAAGTGCATCAAGGACGGATTTCACCCAATGGAGCAAAACGTTCAGGCTATCAGGGGAGCCCCAACACCTGAAAACACAATGGAGTTGCGGTCATTCTGGGGGCACATGAATTATTATGTGATGTTCGTCCCGAACCTGGCTACCTTGTTGGCGTCCCTGCACGTGTTATTGAAGAAACACCAAAGATCAGCGTGGAAAGGACTGCAGGAGGAAGTATTCACCAGAGTGAAATGGCAGTTGGTGTCTTTTATTCTATTGACACACTATGATCCATCAAGACTACTCGTCCTTTTTGTGAGGGCCACGAAGAATCCAGCACGAGTTGAAGGATAGAAAGAAATAACATTTACTTACAATAACGTATATATACACAACAGCAGCAGCAACTTCCCTTGCTGCTCACTCTCCTCTAGCCAGTTCCAAACTGGCCAGCTTCATTTATCCAGGGAGGCTGCTAATGATTTCTCCGTCCCCCCTCATTGGAGAACCTCATACTCCCAAAGGATTGTGGGATTACCATTAGCCCCCAGCCAGTGGTAAGCAGGCAGGTATAACATCCCTCCCCCCCCCAAAGTCCAAGGAATCCACCGAAGACCCTGGCGAAGGAGGGCTTCGGACTCGTTTTGCAGCAGTCCGGACACCATTTGCACGTTGAGCGTACTGGTTCCAGCTTTCCAGCACAGCATCAAAAACATCCAAACATCCATACAGAGGCATGGTGTAATAGAAAACAACTTCCAACCTGTATCCAACAAAAATCTAGGGAGGTGGCTTCAGCAGTGTAGACAACTATTCACTTTAACCCTCATCGCCAGTTTTGTGAGGGCCACAAAGAATCCAGCACGGGTTGAAGGATAGAAAGAAATAACATTTATTTACAATAACATATACATACAACAGCAGCAGCAGCAAATTCCCTTGCTGTTCACTCTCCTCTAGCCGGTTTCAAACTGGCCAGCTCTATTTATGCAGGGAGTCTGCTAATGATTTCTCCACCCCCCTCATTGGGGAAGCTCATACTCCCAAAGGATTGTGGCATTGCCGTTAGTCCCCAGCCAGTGGTAAGCAGGCAGGTTATAACAGTCCTCACATGTGATGCCTGCCCCTAAGGCACTAGGGTAGAATTATCCTACTGGTTGCATGATAGGACAGAGAGGTCGATAGCCTATGCATCCAAAACTCTGACCAATGCAGAGCGTCGCTAAATGAAAATTGAGAAGGAAGGACTGGCCATGATTTGCACAGTGAAGAAATTTCACCAGTACGTCTATGGGTGTCATTTAACGATGATCACAGACCAAATGCCCTTACTCGGCCTCTTTAAGGAAGACAAGATGATTCCACCAATAGCCTCTGCCAGAATCCAACGCTGAGCACTGCTGTTGGTGGCTTATAGGTACACCTTTGAACATCCAGGTGCACAGATCACGTAAGCAGATGCCCTTAACTGAATCCCACTACCTGTAAGGCCCCCATCCCTGTCAGTAGCGGAAGAAGTCGCATTGACGTTAAACCTCATGGACACCGTATGCGTGATGACCACACAAATCCACACATGGACCCGAAGAGACCCTACACTGGTAAGCTTATGCCACGTTGTCTTGCACTGCGGGCTACAAGGAATAGCTCCAGTGGAGCTATGGGCATATCTTGCAAAGCAGCAGGAGCTCAGTGTGAAGGATTGCATCCTCCTGTGGGGCGTTCGCATGGTCATCCAACAGTCAGGTTGGTGCACGATCTTACAAGACTTACATAGCAGACTCTGGGGGATTTCCAAGATATAAATGCTCACCAAGAGCTATGTATGGTGGCCAGAGCTCAATGGCGGCAGCGAACAAACGGTGCAGCAATGTGCGGCTTACCGGGAACACCAGAAGCTTCCTCCTTCAGGACTTGCTCCACCTGTAGGAATGGCCAGGACATCCCTGGGTGCACGTTCATGTCGATTTTGCCAAGCCCTTTATGGGGGTCAAGGTTTCTGCTCCTTTTAGAAGCCCACTCAAAGGGGATGGACATGCACCAAATATCTTCCACCACCTCACGAATCATCATGGAAAAATTGCGCCAATCATTCAGCACCCATGGGATTACAGAGGTGCTTGTAAGACAATGGAACCCCCTTTATCAGCGAGGAGTTCCAGGCATTTTACAAGCCAATGGAGTGAAACACACCCGAACCTCTCCATTCCATCCATCATCAAATGGTTTGGCTGAGTGGGCAGGCCAAACGTTTAAACAAGGTCTGAGGAAACAGAACATGGCTTCCTTTTGAAACAAAGTTAGCACGGTATTTATTCAACTGCCAAACAACACATTATGTGCATCATAACCAGGGTAGCACCAGCAGAATTGTTAATGGGCCAACGCCTTCAGACCTGCCTGAGTTTAATGTTTCCCAGTTTTGTGGGAATGTAGAACTGAAGCAGAATCTCCAGAAGCACGATTATGATCACCGAACATATTAAGAAGTCTGACAACACCAGGTTAAAGTCCAACAGGTTTGTTTCAAACACTAGCTTTCGGAGCACTGCTCCTTCCTCAGGTGAATGAAGAGGTATGGTCCAGAAACATATATATAGACAAAGTCAAAGATGCAAAACAATGCTTTGAATGCGAGCATTTGCAGTTAATTAAGTCTTTACAGATCCAGAGATCGGGGTAACCCCAGGTTAAAGAGGTGTGAATTATCTCAAGCCAGGACAGTTAGTAGGATTTCGCAAGCCTAAGCTAGATGGTGGGGGGTGAATGTAATGCGATATGAATCCAAGGTCCCGGTTGGGGCCGTACTCGTGTGTGGAATTAGGCTATAAGTTCAGCTCGGCGATTTTGCGTTGTCGCGCATCCTGAAGGCCGCCTTGGAGAACATTTCCCCGAAGATCAGAGGCTGAATGCCCTTGACTGCTGAAGTGTTCCCCGAGTGGAAGGGAACATTCCTGCCTGGCGATTGTCGCGCGATGTCCGTTCATCCGCTGTCGCAGCGTCTGCATGGTCTCGCCAATGTACCACGCTTCGGGACATCCTTTCCTGCAGCGTATGAGGTAGACAACATTGGCCGAGTCGCACGGGTATGTACCGCGTACTTGGTGGGTGGTGTTCTCATGTGTAATGGTGGTACCCATGTCAATGATCTGGCACGTCTTGCAGAGATTGCCATGGCAGGGTTGTGTGGTGTTGCGGTCGCTGTTCTGAAGGTTGGGTAGTTTGCTGCAAACAATGGTTTGTTTGCGGTTGGGCGGTTGTTTGAAGGCAAGTAGTGGGGGTGTGGGGATGACGTTGGCAAGATGTTCATCATCATCGATGACATGTTGAAGCCTGCGAAGAAGATGTTGTAGTTTCTCCGCTCCGGGGAAGTACTGGACGATGAAGGGTACTTGTCAGCTGTGTCCCATGTTTGTCTTCTGAGGAGGTTGGTGCGGTTTTTTGCTGTGGCACGTTGGAACTGTCAATCGATGAGTCGAGCACCATAGCCCGTTCATTTGAAGACATCTTTCAGCGTCTGTAGATGTCTGTTACGCTCCTTATCGGCTGAGCAGACCCTGTGTATTGTCCATAGGGGATGGCTTCTTTAATATGTTTAGGGTGGAAGTTGGAGAAGAAAATGTCAAAATAGATAAGTCCCCTGGGCCAGATGGGATTTATCCTAGGATTCTCTGGGAAGCCAGGGAGGAGATTGCAGAGCCTTTGTCCTTGATCTTTATGTCGTCTTTGTCGACAGGAATAGTGCCAGAAGACTGGAGGATAGCAAATGTTGTCCCCTTGTTCAAGGAGGGGAGTAGAGACAACCCTGGTAATTATAGACCTGTGAGCCTTACTTCGGTTGTGGGTAAAATGTTGGAAAAGGTTATAAGAGATAGGGTTTATAATCATCTTGAAAATAACAAGTTGATTAGCGATAGTCAACACGGTTTTGTGAAGGGTAGGTCATGCCTCACAAACCTTATTGAGTTTTTTGAGAAGGTGACCAAACAGGTGGATCAGGGTAAAGCTGTTGATGTGGTGTATATGGATTTCAGTAAGGCGTTTGATAAGGTTCCCCACGGTAGGCTATTGCAGAAAATAAGGAAGTATGGAATTGAAGGTGATTTAGCGGTTTGGATCAGTAATTGGCTAGCTGAAAGAAGACAGAGGGTGGTGGTTGATGGCAAATGTTCATCCTGGAGTTCAGTTACTTGTGGTGTACCGCAAGGATCTGTTTTGGGGCCACTGCTGTTTGTCATTTTTATAAATGACCTGGAAGAGGGTGTAGAAGGATGGGTTAGTAAATTTGCAGATGACACGAAGGTCGGTGGAGTTGTGGATAGTGCTGAAGGATGTTATAGGATACAGAGGGACATAGATAAGCTGCAGAGCTGGGCTGAGAGGTGGCAGATGGAGTTTAATGCGGAAAAGTGTGAGGTGGTTCACTTTGGAAGGAGTAACAGGAATGCAGAGTACTGGGCTAATGGCAAGATTCTTGGTAGTGTAGATGAACAGAGAGATCTCGGCATCCAGGTACATAAATCCCTGAAAGTTGCCACCCAGGTTAATAGGGCTGTTAAGAAGGCATATGGTGTGCTAGCCTTTATAAGCAGGGGGATTGAGTTTCGGAACCACAAGGTCATGCTTCAGCTGTACATAACTCTGGTGCGGCCGCACCTGGAGTACTGCGTGCAGTTCTGGTCACCACATTATAGGAAGGATGTGGAAGCTTTGGAAAGGGTTCAGATGAGATTTACTAGGATGTTGCCTGGTATGGAGGGAAGGTCTTACGAGGAAAGGCTCAGGGAATTGAGGTTGTTTTCGTTAGAGAGGAGAAGGCTGAGAGGTGACTTAATAGAGACATATAAGATAGTCAGAGGGTTAGATAGGGTGGACAGTGAGAGTCTTTTTCCTCGGATGGTGATGACCAACACGAGGGGACATAGCTTTAAATTGAGGGGTGATAGATATAGGACAGATATCAGAGGCAGTTTCTTTACTCAGAGAGTAGTAGGGGTGTGGAACGCCCTGCCTGCAACAGTAGTAGACTCGCCAACTTTAAGGGCATTTAAGTGGTCACTGGATAGACATATGGATGAAAATGGAATAGTGTAGGTCAGATAGGCTTTAGATGGTTTCATAGGTCGGCGCAACATCGAGGGCCGAAGGGCCCGTACTGCGCTGTAGTGTTCTATGTTCTATATAAGTGGAGCATCGTGAGATGACCGTCCTTGATGGAGATGAGTGTGTCCAAGTATGCAACCGATTTTGGAGAGCAGTCCATGGTGAGTCTGATGGTGGGATGGAATTTATTGATGTCATCATGTAGTCATTTCAGTCATTCTTCGCCGTGGGTCCAAAGGAAAAAAATGTCATTGATGTATCTGATGTATAACGTCGGTTGAAGGTCCTGTGCTGTGAGGTCTTGTTCAAACTTGTGCATGAAGATGTTGGCATATTGCGGTGTGAATTTGGTCCCCATGGCTGTTCCATGCGTCTGGATGAAGAACTTGTTGTCGAAGGTGAAGACGTTGTGATCCAGAATGAAGCGGATGAGTTGCAGAATTGCGTGTGGAGATTGGCAGTTGTCGATATTGAGTTCTGAGGTTGTTGCAGCAATGCTGTCATCATGGGGAATGCTGGTGTAGAGTGCCGAGACGTCCATTGTGACGAGGAATGTTCCTGGTTCAACTGGTCCATGGGTGCTGAATTTCTGTAGGAAGTCCGTCGAGTCCGTCGTGTCGCGACAGAAGCTGGGCGTTCCTTGTACGATAGGTTTCAAGATGCCCTCGATGTTGCTAGAGGTTCTCACACCGAACGTATGACAGAGGTTTTAAACTAGGGGGCGCTGTTCATGTTCAAAATTTTGGGTCAGCACACAATGGGTCCCAGGGACTATGTGGAGAAAACGGGGCCAGTTTCTTACACGTCAAGACTAAAGAGTGGACCATGCAGAAGCATGTGGACCACTTCAAGGGCAATGAACCTGCCCCAGATGAAGCCATGCCAGATCAATCAGGAGGCACTTCCTACCAGGGACCTATGCCCGGACCAGTAGGACGTGGGCAATACGGCCTTGGATATGGACACAGAATCCTCAGTACTCTGGGAGGATGTTGCAATCAGGGATGGGCCCCCAACATTGCCCCTTTGTCATTTTGTACGAAAAAGGCACTCCCCAACAAGATATACTCCCCCGACCCAGCCTCAGGGCAATGAAACAACCCATTGCAAGGAAATCTTTGGATTTGGGGTAGGGTAGGATTTAATAACCCACACAAGACCCATGAGGCACATAGATCGATCTCCCTGTGGGACTCACAGTCTATGAGCTCCCCCATTAGTGGGAAGAGGCCCACCCAACTGGGATTCGTAAATTTGCCCTTTAAGAGCCAGCCGTGACTGGGACCTGCACTTCCGATAGTCCTGACTGGGATACCCGTGAGCTGTAAGCCATGTTGCGGCCTTCATTTTATGTTTATGAATTCAATATTGTTTAATTTGCCTTCTTGGGCCTCCTGAGCTTTTATAACTTATTTTGTTGAAGGATAGAATTACATAGACATTACAACAGAGCAACAAGCCATTTGGCTCAACTGATCCGTGTTTTACATTTGTTCTCCAGAAAAGTAATAAAACTAATCCTATTGTCCACCTTGTTTCCAATCAATTCCCTATGTTGACATGATCTCTACTTCAATTAGCAACTCCAACCTCACAACTCTCTGTCTAATAATGTTCCTTCTGCTCACTGTTCTAAATCTCTTGCATTTAATCTTATAGCAATGTCCCCTCATGCATAAGGCCAGAAAACAAGTTGTTTCTATCTCCTGCCCTATCTCTGTATAATTCTAAACACATCAACTAGCATCTCCATAATGTCCCCCAACCTAATGACAGTCGTACCAATTTTTCAAGTATTTCCTAATATTTCTCATACAGGATCCCAATAAATCTGCAGGTGTGTGATTGATTGCCTCAACAGCCTCACTATACTTTGGAGCCACTTATTTTAAAACTTTGAAGTTAATCTTGTAACCTTACTTATGAGTAGCCTTATTAAGTGTTTGTTTTCCTGCCAGGGAACCTGTTAGGAGTTAATGAGTTCATATTGTTTTTAAATATCTAATGCATTGATCCCTACACAATTATACATTCTGCTGCCAGTTCAATTGGAGCAAGAAATTCCTCAGTGTCTTAATTAGTGAAATTACACATTTAATACATCTGTTTCTCCATCATGTGTCCTTCGATGGACTATATTATGGCCTTTAATATTATGCCTACTCAATCATTTGGAGGTCTTGTGGTACAATGAGTAGTATCACTTCCTCTGAGCTAGACTCTCTAGATTTGGGATCCACCCAGGGACTTGATGACCAAGGAAGATGAGTATCAACCTGTAAATTGTTCCAACACACTCCAATGGTAGTTGGTAAGAATAGGTGATATTCCTGGTAAGCCATGTGATGGGAGCCTCTACCATAGCTCCAGACTGTAGCAATATGTTCCCACAGCAACACCAACTCCCTGAGTGCATTGTAACACACAACACACTGCCACCACTCACCCTTCAGTTATTTAGAAGAGTGAATAGCCAAACCACATCGACAAGGAATTAAGTCTAAGGTGTGAATCCAATTCATGTTTTTATTCATTCACAGGACGTGTGCATTGCTGGCAAGGTTGCATTTTTGATCCAAACTTACTTGCCCCACTGCTAGGTCATTTCAGAGGACAGTTAAGTTTCAGTCACATTGCTGTGGGGCCATACAAGCCAACTAAGGCCATCAATGACACAGTCAAATAATTGGCAATGTTCATTGCAAAGGTTCACACTGTAAACAGCCATCCCAGAAGTAAATTAAATTAAACAAAATTCTCTTGTGCTTTATTGTTTTTCTGTTGCTTCCGCGCCCACCCCCGCCCTCCCTCCCTATCTTTTTATCTGTCTAATCTATATAACTTCATTAAAATGGCATTATAGGACATGCAGATATCTTATTTCTTACATTGTGTTACAGATTTTTTTTAAATCTTAAAATTCTTGTCTGAAAACTAACAACATTCTTGCGCAAAAGTTCCTTGCCTGAACAACAATTACAGTTGATTGACCTGAGTCGTGTTTGGATAACGACAATTACATTTTGTGGCCTTAAAAGACACAGATCTACCTCAGCAAAATAATAAATTTCACAGTATGGCATTCCTATCATTTCTAAATAGCACATCATTGGACTCCAGGTTTGTTATGCAGCGGGAGGTCTCTGACTTTATATAAAAGTATTCTGCTCAGCGTGCACTCATTGTTTCAAACTGTCCCATTTTGCTAATAGAAAAACATGCTCACTGATCTCAAGTCTGAAATTCACAAGTTAGAACTGGCCTTTGTTTAATCTCCACAGTTTAAAAGTAGACACAATTCACAGCTGCAATAAGTAGCTAAATTCATTCATTATTCTTTTGAGATATCTCTTCTTGACCTGTGGTTATTTTTGACCTCTTTATTCAGCAACCATTTTCTAAACATTGCACTGTTTCACCTGTTTCTAATACGGATTCTTTCTTTTTGTTTCCCTTAAAATACTTCCCTCCTCCTGCTCTATTTCAGCATCCAACTTAATCCGACCACATTCTCTCCTGAGGATCCTAAAAGCTGCTCTTCCAAATTAAAACTGATTGGCCAGACTTTGTTCAACAAATGCCATTCCTCTGCTAATTAATATTTTTTATACATATTATATATATGTACTCAAGTATTCAGCAAAAACTGGAGAAAAATAATGGATGAATGTTTTCTGCAATTAAACCAATAGCACGTGTGTAAACTGATGGTTCTGGCAGCAGTTAGAGCGACTGTCCCAGGGGTTCCCTATGCAGAACTCCAATAATTTTGTTCCGGTCTGTGTGCAGCAAGTGCACATCTAAGGCTCTACAGAGGAACCATCTGAAAATAATTACTTATTGAAGGCCAGAGTAATTCAACGTCATCTGGGGCAGTGATCAGGGTGACCCAGGAAATGGAAAGTAGCCTGAATTCCTGCTTCTGCCTTTGGATGCTAGGTGTGGTCAGTACTGGCCTCAGCTTTAATGCCTCCCTTATCCAATGCTCAAATTACCTCTTGACATTCGCGGTAAAAAGCACACACTTTAGAAATGGCCACGTGGATCGGTTACTGAAGGACAGTTGGAAAAGGGCCCCACAATGAGTCAATGCTCTCAAGAGAGGAGAAAACTGGCAGGAAAAATTGGAGAAATGTAGGGCGCAATTCTCCGCACTCACGACGGTGCGGAGAATAGCGGGGTTCGTAAAATTTTACGGCCACGCTAGTCTGACACCCTCCTGCTATTCTCCCCCCCCCCCCCCCCCCCCAATGCCCGACTCCCGATACGAATCGCTGCCGCCGTTTTTTTTACGGCCAGCAGCAATTCTCAGCTGGCCGATGGGCCGAGTTCCAAGCCCTTTACGGCTGTTTTTACGAACGGCAAACACATCTGGTCTGGCCGTTCGTAAAAACGGCCGTAAAGTGCCGATTTTTAAAACCATGGCACCGATTGGCATGGCAGTACCACGGCCGTGCCAAGGGTGCCATGGGCCCGCGATCGGTGGGCACCGATCACGGGAAGCGGGTCCGATACCCGCGCACTCTTTGTCCTTCCGCCGCCCCACTGTATCACTTCGCGGGGCGGCTGAGGGGCATCCCGGCCCGCGCATACGCGTGTTTCGCGCAAATGCGCAATGACATCATCCGCGCATGCGTGGGTTGGAGTCTTCCAATCCGCGCATGCGCGGCTGACATCATGTGACGCGTCAGCCGGCGCAAACTCTGGCAATTGGGCTTAACGAAATTCGTTAAGCCCGCGATGCCGGAGTTTACGGCGGTGGCATGCTAGCCCCGACCGGGGACCAGAATCGGTTCCCGGTCGGGGAGGGAGAGGCTGGCGTCAAACCCGCCCGGATTTGACGGCAGCCTTACGATTTCTCCCTCTCTGGGAGAATCGCGCCCGTAAAATGTGGAATTACAAGTAAGTTACAAATGATTTAATCAAAATTTACTGAAATTGGAAAACTTGTTGCCTGAGCCATCTTTGGCTTGCTGTGCCTGTCTCTCTTTATCTTGGGCTGGAAGACTTTTGATTTGTTTTTTCTTTTTCCCCTTTTGTGTGTCTCTTTGTATTCTTCTGTCTTTGACTATGTTTCTCCCACTCTATCAAACACTTTTGTTTGCTTTGCCTTTATCTTTGTTTATCATTCTCTTTCTGTGACATCATCATCTGTCTATCTATTTTGCTTTTTCTGTTTGTTTTTAATCTGCCTGTCTTTGTTCTGTCTGTTGCCTGCCCTCATTCTTTCTGTCTCTCTTTATAAATTCCTCCATGTCTCTCTAATTATTTCAATTTGTTTCTCCATCTATCTGCCTAACTTTGATTTGGTCTATTCCTACCTCCTTCTATCCCATGACGCTGCCTCTGCCCCTCCAAATACTCCATCTATCCCTGTCTCTGATTCCATCCGTATCTTGCATCACTGTATGGCTACCTATCTGACTCTCTCCATCTCCGACCCTCCTGGGTGGAATTCAATGCTCACCCACGAGGCAAGATCATATGCTCGGGGTGGGGGGGAGGTGGTGGCTGTTGTTTGATTGGCCAGGTGAGTGTGGAGTAAGAACCCTGCCACTCTCCTGCCTCCTCCTCATCAAGTTCTGCATAAGAAGAGTGCCGGAGGCCAATTGAGGACCTTCAGTAGTCACTTAAGAGTCATAATGCTCTTATCCCATCGTCGTTGAAATTCAACAGTGGTGTGCAGGGGACTGGTCATCCAGGCAGGCCAACAGGGAGGTGGTTTCTCATTCACAGCCACGGTGCCTGATTACGGGACTGAACATCAGGAAAAAAGAGGGGTGTGTGCAGAAACCAAACCCCGTCCTGCTTCCAAACTGTTTTAAGTATAAGGACAGCTGTACTTCTTCAGTGTGTTTCTGTGAGAGCATTTTATTAAACTGAGCTTAAGGTCTGACTCCAGAGGCAGCCTCATGGCATGATTTCATGACATGGAAAGCCTGTGTTAATCAGAATGGTACCACTTCAAAACCTAAACATCTCCCATCTCCTATTGAACAGTGTAGCCACCGAAATTGGCCATTCCCTAAATACAAAATGGAGGAAAGCAAAGCATACAGGTTAAAATGGACAATGTTTGCAGCACCAGCAGGCTGCACCAAGCAAATGTGGATTCTGTCTGCTAAGAGGGCAGACAGCACCGAAACGAACATTCCGCATACTAATGAGGCAATCTCCGGGATAGTTAATATAGTAATGGAACGATCCCAGAGACAATGGACACAAATGGGGAAGTAACTGCAACATTGTATGGGATACCAGACACCCCGGCACCAGCGGGGTCCGAAAACAAAGCACCTGAAAGGCCGCCCAGTAGCCAAGGAACAGCCTCAGTATTGGGGGGATTCAAACATATTGATTGGGAAGAGACCCAATCGATTCCGAGCAGGTAAAGGGGTCCGCCCAAAGGGGCGCGGATCCCTGGGACCTATAAAAGACAGGTCCCACACATAGTGCGTTCTTCTTGTCCAGCCCTCCTCTTCTTCTGAACCAGCCCTCCTCTCTGGACCAGCATTTCGACCAGCTTTGCCAAGAAGAGGTTTGGGGACAGCAGCCGCCAGCAAGTAAGTGTCTCACAATGATCGCTACCAGAGATAGACACTCCTGACCCCTTTTTAACCTGTACCAACCTGAAGTCTGCAGACCAGAGCAGAGCAAGACGCCTTGCCCCATGATCCAGCAGTTCCTTCGAGATAAGTATTTGTTTATTTAGCGGTAGGAACAATTTAATCCTCTTAGCGTGTGCATGGGTAGTTTAATAATTGTATTATAATAAACTCAGTTGTTTGAACTTACTAATTGGTGTATGGTTTTATTGCTTTGAACTTCACCTTGAAACTTGTGGCGGTATCTTAACGATACCTGCCGACTCCAGAGCTAAGTAACGAAAGAGCCAAATTGAGTGTTAAGCACACTCACCCAGAACGAGCAATAACTAAAGATATAAATATCCCCTTTTTCCTAGCAAACAAGAGACACAGTTTCATTCACAATCATGTGTGACTGTGAGTTACCAAATTTTCCCACTATACCACCACTGTTCTATGCATTAACACTACTTGTTCTACTAACCAATTACCGCATAAGCATTGTGTACATAGTTTTAAAATCATTTAGGTCTCTTAATGATCCATATGAACGTTGTCATTGACTTGATGTCTGGGTGATGTTTTTTGTCCGGAGAGTGTCATTCCTGTGGCCCTTGTTGCCTTGGTGACTTGTTGTTCAACTGTTGTTGGGGAGTCATAGACTTTGGGATTGATGGTAGTTCTGTACTCAATACAGCTGGTGAGATTCTCTCTCCCATACCACCTAATTGCCATGAAGGAGCATATCTGGTTGAGATTTTTCAATCACGCTATGAGTTGTGAACTGGTACTTTAATGTTATCCCTGAAACCTGTTTGGTCAGATCTTGCATGGTTTGATTCATTGAATACTTTAGTTTATCATGTGTTTTCAAAGGTATAAACTCAGCTGGAATCATGCCCTTCAACTCTCCAGTTCAGTTCTGATGTGAACATTTTCCTTTGGAACATTTACTTTTGGCTCGTTGATTTCACTGCACTGCTTTGGTCATCAATTATCTTGTGGTTTAATTTAATATTGAGGCAGCACAGTGGCGCGGTGGAGAGCACTGCAGCATCACGATGCCGAGGACCTGGGTTCGATCCTGGCCCCGGGTCACTATCCATGTGGAGTTTGCACATTCTCCCCGTGTCTTCGTGGGTCTCACCCCCAGCAACCCAGGTGAACTGGACATTCTGAATTTTCCTTCCGTGTTCCCTAACAGGCGACGGAGTTTGGCGACTAAGGGGTTTTCACAGTAACTTCATTGCGGTGTTAATGTAAGCCTACTTGTGACAATAATAAAAATGATTATGTGCAGGGTAGGTAGATTGGCCACGCTATGTTGCCCCTTAATTGGAAAAAAAAAGTATTGGGTACTCTAAATAAACTTGAATATGGTCTCCCTTTCTCTGGGGTCTTCTGTCTCCTCTCTGTAGTCTTTTATTTCACCTTCTCTGGCGTCTTTGTTGCCTTTCTTTATTGGTACCATCAGGGTTACCATTCCAAGCTTCAGACTTGCTCCAGCTGAGAAGAGTGGCAGTTGTGTCTCATCTATAATCTGGAACTTTTGATCTTCCTTAGTGCTATTGCATTGGACTGACAGGCTAATTTGTCTTACGTTCAAGAGCTGTATTTTTGGATCGCCATATTGGGCCACTTCACACAGATCTGTGAGGGTCATTATGTTGCTTATCTAGATGACATTCCTTGGTCGCTTGATGCTTTTCCTCATTGTAAGCCACAAGTCTTGACTGAACCAACCTTGTTGTATCATGTATAATTCTTCAACAGACCTATCTGCTGATATCTCTCCAATGGCCGTTTGTACAGTTTTTTTTGTGGCCAATCACTTGTGTGCAAGATAATTTTACTTCCCGTAATTAAAACATTGCTTTTCCCATGCTGGTCCGTCCTTCTTTCCCTGTGCATGCAGTATTTCACAGTATTTGCATCCTGCCCTTTGTCTGAAGTGCTCTGCTATTTTGGCTTGGACTGTCTCTCAATGTAAGGTCAGTGACATTCGGGGTTACCCATTCCAAGCTTTAGACTTGCTCCAGCTGAGAAGAGTGGCAGTTGTGTCTCATCTCTAATATGGAACTTGAGATCTTCCTTAGTGCTATTGCATTGGACTGACAGGCTAATTTGTCTTATGTTCAACAGCTTTATTTTTGCATCACCAATTGAGCCACTTCACACAGATCTCAGCTTAATGTATTGCCTCGTCTGCTCTGCTCTACATATGCTCTCGCTGACATTTCACAACTTCTGCATTTCGACACATGGCTTTCCTTAGCATCAGTTTTCTATTTTTCAGTAGACTTGCTCTCATTGAGAGGTCTCTGATGCCCAGGGCACATTTATGACCCTTTTGATGCTCAAAGGTGATCTGATTAAAGATCACAAATTCACATGATTCTGCTAGGTGTGACATACCGTTCAATGGTTTTGATTCACTCTAAACTCTAATGTTGAAAAATATCATTCATATTTGACATCCAAAAAGTGAATTAGATTTAGGATGTTATATACTTTGCAGCAGTCCTTCCCAGCAGTGTTAATGTGTGGCTACGTCAGGCTTGTTAATTAAGACGATAAGATGTACGAGCAGAAGTAGGCCATTCTACCTATCGAGTCAGTACTGCAATTTAATGATCTGATATGATAATCCTCCATTCCACTTCCTGCCTTATCCCCATAACCCTTGATTCCCTTACTGGTTAAAATTCTGTCTATCTCAGCCTTCGACATTACTTCATAACCCTGCCTCTACAGCCCTCTGCAGTAAAGAACTCCACATATTCACTACCCTGAGAGAGAAGAAATTCCTCCTAAGCTCGGTCTTAAATGGGTGATGCCTTACTTTAAGACCCTCTGGTCCAAGACTCTCCCACAAGCGGAAGCAACCTCTCAGCATCTCCCCTGTCAAGCCCTGGAAAATCATATATATCTCAATAGGGCCACTGGAGATGGGATTGTAAAATTTACTGTAGCTATTATTATTCACTCAGTATTTACTTGCAACCTCTGTCAGTGTTTCCTTTGTCCCATTTCTCTACAGCTAATGATTTCAATTGTGGTTTTCTTTTGCTCTTGTTTTTTTAGCAGCTTGTTCTTTTATAGAATTGTACTGTGTACCTTTTTGAGCTGTATCACTTACAGCCTATTTCTGTTTTCCTTGGTTCTTTTCAGCAGCTTTTATGCAGATTTTAAACCTTTCAGTTTTCATAGGTCCTCAATATCTTCCTTGAATGATTTCAAGAGTTCACAAATCTACTTTCTTTTGCCACTTTCTGCCCCCCCCCCCCCCCCCCCCCCCCCGCACATTTCCCTCCAATCCCTATCCTGACCACACTCACCTTTATCTCGGGATCCCTCGCATGGGAGGTCTGTCTCTTCCATTATCTCTATTTTTCCTCTTTTTACAGTTTAGTCTATCTCTGTCTCACCTTCCTTCTCAGTCGCAACTTGGATCTCTCTCTATATATCACAGCCTTTTGTTTTTGTTCTGCCAGTTCCTCTGTCTTTCTACGCCCCTTCCTGTTTCTCTCTCCTACTATCTCTTTTTCTTTCAGTCTTTCACTGTGCCGTTACCTATTCTCTTCCTTGTCTCTTATCCCTGTCTATGCTACTTAATTTATTTTTCTCCCCTGTGTTGCCACATTCCTTTTGTGAACATTTGTGGGATAGGCCATTATAGTGAGCTGCTGCCCTCTATTGGCTGATATGCAAACTGCAGCAAAATAATGAAACCTGGAGCATTCGTTGACAAATGCAAAATGCACTGGATGCTGGAAACCTGAAATTTAAAAAAGGAAAGTCTGGAAATGCTCAGCAGGTCAGGCAGCAATTGTGGAAACGGTAACAGAGTTAATCTTTCAGACCAACGACCTTTCATCAGAACTTGGAATTCTTGGACAGTCCTCTGATTACCATGCATCCTGTCAGTTTTCAAAGTAATCACTTTGGCCAAGAAATCTTCCAAAATACCATTGCACAATCGAGGAAATTCATGTCTAAATCACTTCTTAATCGTGTCCTTAAATAGTCTCACTCTTCCTAAATGCAGTGTCTTCCTTCATCCAACTCCCTGGTGGTCATCAACACAGTTTCACTTCTCTCCGTGCAAAAATAACAAAGAAGACAAGTTTCCTTCATTTTTGAACAGGCACAAATTAAATATAATATTTTATCGACAGCAGAATCCAAAATCATATTTCTAAATTTTATAGCAATTTTGATGCTATTTTAAAATTTGCTCCTCTCTATATTTTCCCTGTCTTTGAATCCATTTTTATAGCCTGAATGAGTGATAATAATAATCTTTATTGTCACAAGTATTAAATATTGCAAAGCTTCCACAATTGTATTTTCTTAAAACATGATGTCTTCATGTGCTAAAGGATGGTTTGATAGCTTCAAATTCTGAGTTTCATAGAGAAAGTGGACATGTGTTATCATATCATAGAATTTACAGTGCAGAAGAAGGCCATTCGGCCCATCGAGTCTGCACCGGCCCATGGAAAGAGCACCCCACTCAACCGCACACCTCCTCCGCCCCAACCCCTGAACCCAGTAACGCCAATTAACCTTTTTGGACACTAAGGGCAATTTAGCATTGCCAATCCACCTAACCCGCACATCTTTGGACTGTGGGAGGAAACCGGAGCATCTAGAGGAAACCCACGCACACAAGGGGAAAATGTGCAGACTCCCACAGACAGTGACCCAAGCCGGCAATCGAACCTGGGACCCTGGAGCTGTGAAGCAACTACGCTAACCACTATGCTACCGTGCTGCCCCGGTGTTACTCTGACTCTGATTTTTTTTGCAATGATCTCTGCTCTTTTGTGCTGTTTTTCCCCTCAATGTATGCGAATGAGATCCTGAGGTAATTTTGGTAAAATTGTAGATGGCAAGATTTGTGTAAATTTTGGCATGATTTGTTGGGTAATATCTGATCTAGCTATTTGGATTTCTTTTGTCTTTTTGTTTCTTCAGTATCAAGCCTCTAAAACTGACTATTAGCAGATTTCTGTT
Organism: Scyliorhinus canicula; assembly: GCF_902713615.1. Classification (NCBI taxonomy): domain Eukaryota; kingdom Metazoa; phylum Chordata; class Chondrichthyes; order Carcharhiniformes; family Scyliorhinidae; genus Scyliorhinus; species Scyliorhinus canicula. Next base: position 42,112,915 of record NC_052155.1, on the reverse strand, counting down.
CAGTGTATCAAGTAATATTTAATGAACAAACAGAATGAATGGAGTAAGGATAGGCATGAAGGACAAAGAGGACTTGGTGTGGAGCAAGATGCAGATAGCTTTTTTAAAATTGCGAGTTTGCGCAGAATGGAGTCAGAGAATCCAGGATTAGGCACTTTGAATCTGGAAATAATAAAATGTGGGAAAGGGTTTCCGTGGCAATGAGGATGAGGGTAGGGTAAATAATAACAATCTTTATTGTCACAAGTAGGCTGACACTAACACTGCAATGAAGTTACTGTGAAAAGCCCCTAAGTCGCAACATTCCGGCACCTGTTCAGGTACACAGAGGGAGAATTCAGAATGTCCAAATGACCTAACAGCACGTCTTTCAGGACTTGTGGGAGGAAACCGGAGCACCCGGAGGAAACCCACCTAGACACAGGGAGAACGTGCAAACTTCGCACAGACAGTGATGACAAGCCGGGAATCAAACCTGGGACCCTGGAGCTGTGAAGTAGCAGTGCTACCCACTGGGTACTGTGGTAAATGTAAACTGATTAAGGTACATGGAAACAAGTATCCCACTATTCCCAGACACGCCAGGCCAAATGACCTCCTTTGTGCACCAACCAGGAATGCTCCTGGTTTCATTATTTTACTGCAGTTTGCATGTCAACTGCGTTCACGAAGGTCTCCTCTATGTTCACAAAGGTCTCCTCTGCGTTCACGAACGTCTCATCTGCGTTCACGAAGGTCGCCTCTGCGTTCACGAAGGTCACCTCTGCATTCACGAAGGTCGCCTCTGCGTTCACGAAGGTCTCCTCTGCGTTCACGAACGTCTCCTCTGCGTTCACGAAGGTCTCCTCTGCATTGACAAAGGTCTCCTCTGTTCTGAATTTTTATTCACAAATACCTATGTTGTTACGTTGTTACACAGAAAAAGCAAAGGAATTGTTATACCGAGTGTCTGGGTGCCTATGATCGTTGTCTTTGAAGATCACAAAATGTTTGTATTATTGAGCCTTGGGAATTGCAGATGAAACAATAATATTTTGCATGGGACCTATGGGGTAGGAATGCTTATCTTCCCCATGCTCCTTGCAGTGTACAAGCTCCCCAGCTAGGGGCAGCGTATCTCTATTACCCAGTGTACGGTTGCCCAGTAAGGCACTGACCCAGAAAAGAATCCGGTAAGGGTTTACCCAAAGTGTATATACATTGCTTATAAATAAAACTTAGTCTTATTTTGACTCATTGTGAACTTTCCGTACAGTTATTAAACTGAGATTCCCAAATTTTGTATTTATCTGAATAGGTTATACTAACAGATCTTATAGTTTCTGCTGAATGACCTCTTTTCGTGCTGGATCCATTCTACGATTTACCTGATTTGGGATTTATCCATTAAAGAGGAAAGAGAGCGAAAAAAACTTTTTTTTCCAAACTACCAGATGTACAAGATTAAACAGGCCAAAAGAGCATTTAAGAAACGTAAATATGTATTGGGCTGAATTTGCCTAAGTTTCAAGGGATGTGGCCTATAGCCAAGACTGGTCCCACATGTTGATGTCCCCACTCCTGGTGTATAAGAATATTCACAATTAGCCTTTACATAGAGTAACAGAGTCATAGTCATGGAGTTTTACAGCACAGAAAAAGGCCTTTCAGCACATTGTTCTCTACACTCCTGTACACTTTGTGACATATCGGACTGGAGAACTCACATTTCTAACATCAAATGCAAAAAAAGGCAGGAAATAAATACATTTCCAACTAATTTCTATTTTCCATCAGGAGCAAAATGTCCCGGTATTACTGTTGCATGTGAACTCCAGTCTTGCATTGCCATCTATAGGTAAATTGGAATACTTTAGGCAACAGCCCATGGTGGCACCCAATGTCCAAATTATTTGGGAGAGAGGTTATGCATGAGAAATAAGTAGAATTATTTGATAAAATTTATAGAACTATTCTGTGATATTGGAAAGCAAGATATAAAAGATTTGCAGGTATTGTATTAAAAAAATACAAGGGGCTGAATAATACGGTCTTTCTCCATCATCGGTGTATAATCATGTGATGATGTTGGGTTGTGTTCCTATTATTGCACCTAATTGAATAATACGGCAGGTGGGTGGGGCTAGGAATTGGGAGCCTGCCTGTCTTATTCAAATTTAATTAAGTTCGATATTTAAGATCATTAATGTCCCAATTGACTCTAATAACATGTGGTGTGAGCAATAAAACTCTTGGAAAATAATAATAATGTTTATTGTCACAAGTAGGCTTACATTAACACTGCAATGAAGTTACTGTAAAAAGCCCCTAGTCGCTACATTCCGGGACCTGTTCAGGTACACAAGGGAGAATTCAGAAAGTCCAAATTCACGTCAGGTGGGTTTTTCATTTTGTCTTCGCAGTTAGCTTGTTAGGGTAGATTTAAAGTCTCTAGCTGAGTGCACGGCACGGTGCACAGTTGTTAGCATGCTGCCTTACAGTTCCAGGAACCTGAGACGGGATTCTCCGACCCCCCGCCAGGTCGGAGAATCTCCGGGGGCCGGTGTGAATCGAACCGCGCCTGTCGGCGCCCCCCCCCCCCCCCCCCCAACGGCGATTCTCCGGCCCGCGATGGGCCGAAGTACCGCCGCTGTCATGCCGGTCCCGCCGGCGGGAATCAAACCACCTACCTTACCGGCAGGACCAGGTGGCGCGGGCGAGCCTCGGGGGGGGGGGGGGGGGGGCGATCTGGCCCCGGGGGGTGTCCCCGCGGTGGCCTGGCCCGCGATCGGGTCCCACCGATCGGAAGGCGGGCCTATGCCGTGGGGGCACTTTTTTCCTTCCGCGTTCGCCATAGTCTTCACGATGGCGGAGGCGGAAGTGACCCCCTCCCCTGCGCATGCGCGGGGATGACGTCAGCAGCTGCTGACGCTCCGGCGCATGTGCGGACTTCCGTCGAAGTCCCTTCGGCCCCCGCTGGCGTGGCACCAAAGGCTGTTCCCGTCGGCCGGTGGGCCGCTAACCACTCTGCTGCGAGCCGAGCCCATCAAGGTTAGGGCTTGGCCCCTAAAGGTGGCCCGACGCCGGAGTGGTTCACGCCACTCCATTCCGCCGAGACCCTCCGCCCCACCGGGTAGGGGAGAATCCCGCCCCTGGGTTCAATTCTGGCCTCGGGTGACTAGAGTTTGCACTTTCTCCCCGTGTCTGCCTGGGTTTCCTCCAGGTGCTCCGGTTTCCTCCCACAGTCCAAAGATGTGCAGGTTAGTTGGATTGGCCATGTTAAATTGCCCCTTAGTGTCCAAAAGGTTGGACTGGGTACAGGGATAGGTTGGAGGAATGGGCTTAAATAGGGTGCTTTTTCCAAGGCCGTTGCAGACTCGATGGACCAAATGGCCTCCTTCTGCACTGTAGGGATTCTATGGAACTCAGGATGCTGTGAATGTCGGCAGTGCTTTATATATAAAGTGAAGCGAGAGAAGGAAGGATAGAATGAGAGCTCCTGGATGCACTGGTAGTGGATAGGGATGACAGAGCTGCGCCAGACCAAGAATGTGACGAAGTCATCATGAATCATCAACAAAGGGACAGAAGGACTCATGATATCCCTCATGTGTGTAGGCAGTGACTGACCTACCCTCAAATGACAGAGGTACAATGCCACAGGAGGCTCGTGTGCACAAGAGCCAGAGTTACCTCTTTTGTTGTGACATGCTAGCAAGGGAGATGTCTTCCAACTGTGTTGGTGGTCACCCAGTGTCTGTAGCTGTAAAAATAACTGTTGCACTGAGCTTCTTTGCAACAGGATCCTTTCAGACAGTCTGGCGCACACCCCTATTAGGTTCTTCACAGATGCAATGTTCAGAAGGGCAGGTAATTAAATTTATTTCTCAATAGGCTTCCAGAGTTAGCTCGAAAGAGCCAGAGCATTTGCCACAATTCCAGAATTTCCCAGGCTGCAGGGAGCGCTTGATTGTATGCCTGTCACCATAAAAGCTCCAGCTGGCTAGCCCTGTAAACTTACCAGCAGGAAAGGATTTCACACATTGAATGACCACAATTGACAGATTATGGAGGGATGCCCATGGGAGCAGCCATCATTCATATATTCTGCCCAACACTCAGATGTTCGACTTGATCAGCAGTCCTGATGCCCTTAATAGTTGGTTCCTAGGTGACAAGGGTTATCTTTTGAGGAGATAACTGATTACTCGATTGAGGGCCTTGAGAACAGATGTGGAGAGGAGCTACGCAGAAGCACCACGGCCATTGTAAAGCAGAGCGTTGGACTATTGAAGAGGAGGCCGAGGTGCCTTGACAGATCAGGACTCGCATTACCGTATGCTCCATCACATTGCAACACTCATGGACACTGAATGCTGCACCTTCCATAACATTGTCATTCAGAGAGGGGATGCCCATAAGGAAGAGGGGATGCCAGATAATGGAAATTAGCTGACAACGAGGGGTAAGATAAGGTAAAAGAACATCCCAACTTACAGGTGCAAGGCTGCATACATGAATTTGCACAAGGGAAGCCTTGATAAGGTAGAGGGTGCAATAGGTTATGAAGTCACAGCCTCAGAGGTTCATGCACTCCATGTGTCTCAATGTCATTTCATGTGGAATGTGAGATTAATGTCACTGTCCGGTCAACACACTTGCTGTGTGGGGTCCTTACCAGTCAATACATCCAGCCCTGTCTCCAATTATTGAAGCTCATATGCTCTCAACAGACTCAAGTTAAAGTCAGGTTTTGGGTGCAGTTGGCAGGGAGTTTCGCGATGGCCAATTTGGCAAGATCATGGCCGGTATTCAAAGGCACTTAGTGCCAAAAATGAGCCCCCACAAGATTCTTGACATTACTGGCTCCCTTGTTGTCTGATTCGCCTGTCTCGCACCTCAGCAGCTCATTGCTACCAAGGGGAGCTGCTTTTAAGCGCTCCCACACCACTCACTCCAGTCAACACTGAAGCATGGCAGTCTGCAGACCTGCTCCTAACTTTGGGGATGCCAACCTCACAAAGGCTTCTCAACGCTGTGGATGGGAGGTGGTGCACCCTGTTGCACCAAGGGAGTCGGAGGACCTGCAGCAGGATCAGCAATGCCGCCTGGGAGGCAGTGGAAGCTGCAGTCAGTTAGGGCAGCATGACAAGGAGGACTGCCATCCAATGTCAGAAGACCAATGATCTCCAACAAGCTGCAACAGCAAGTTATCACCTCTTTCCTGGCATCAGTTCCACCTGCTGCTCTTCAAATTCCCATACGCCCTCCTCCCCCTCAATCGACTCACACCCTCCATACATCAGGTCTTGGTGCTGGTTCCTCAGAATCCCCTGGCACCCGCCAGCACAGCTCCTTTATGTCCAGGTGCGGTGCCCACTCATGTCACCTGCGAGAGACACCCCATGACATATCAAGCGTGCGGCTCACAATGTCCTCTCCTTGCCCCCGCAGGTGAAGGTAGCCCATAATAAACGGGACATGGCCAAGACAGGGGGAGAAATCCCAGGGATTCGAGTTCTCACCCCCTATGCGGAACGCGCCCTGGGAGTCGCGGGGTTGCCCAAGGAACGAGCACTCACTGACAGCGAGGTCAGCCGACGTCAGAGAGTTGAGGATCCACTGCCTCTTCACCGAGATGACCAGTCTGAAGGGAGTTGTTCATGTCAGTCAAAATGGTCCTTCCCTCTAACTGAGCACATGTCCATTATCTCGCAGGATCTCCATCTGATGAGATGAGGCCATCCAGAGTCATACCCCACCCCCCCACCACCAAGTGAACACCGCGGAGAAGAGATCCAAGGAGACCACCGGCGAGGTGTCATGGCTGTCGTCCACACCTTCCACCAACGCAGAGACACACTCACCTCAGTGGGTGACATTGGTGGACAGACTTCTGGGGCATAATTGGTGAGCACCACGCAGTTGCCAATGCATATCAGTTGGGTGAAGGAGCATCCAAGGGAGACAAGAGACTGAGGTCTGGTGGATCTCAGGACACATCTGGGCCCCAGCCAGATGTTGAGCCTCTGGATAAGGTTCTTCCAGAGATAATGCAGATGATAAAACACAGCCATGAGGTTCAGAAGGGGGGTCAGCAAAATTCCAGCAACTGCAAAGCTGATTGGAGGAGTCCCAAGGTGAAGGACACAGTGCTGACAATGCGTGACACTGAGGCCAACACTGCTCGGGCAGTGACCGCTAGGGCAGAAACCTGGAGCACGACGTCTGGGAGTGAAATTGACTTTCAGGATAGAAGTCGCAGCATGGCTCTGCCCTGGGAGAGTTTGATAGGACATGTGTCACTCCAATATTTAAAGATGGCTTGAAGGCATCACAGACACAAAGCCCCTCCTCTCCTGCTTGCCCCAACCCCCACCACCGAGTACTGGAGGCAGCAGCACCGGTGCCCTTGAGCTGCATTCCAGAAAATGGAGATGGTTATTCACCTTCTCACTTCCCCTCAGTAGCCATTGCGCCTGGTTCTCGTTTTTGAAAAGGAGTACTAAATGACATCAGCATGACTTCCTGCTGAGGAATTTGCTGATTCCCGGTAGGCTGCTGCATTCAACTTCAATCATGTTAATAAGATTAAAATGAATGCAAATGAAGGTTAATGATATTCTCACCATTTTTGGGCATGACTATCACCATCGTGAGCAAGCTGATGTGAATCACAAAATGGTTCGCGCCCGGCGCACATCTCGATTTTGCCCTCTCCCGCCATTAGACCGGCGCGCCTCGATCCACGCTGGGTGCAGTGTGGTCATTGAATCGCAGCCCACGTTTATCTCCCAAATTAAGTTCAACAGCACTGATATGTTGAATTAACCTCTAGGTGAAGTATTGTTAATTGACACATTTCTTGTCTAGTGTCCCAGCAACAGGAGTTCCTTAACCTTTACTCACATAACCAATATGAGACATATCATGAACAACAAAACTAAAAGGTACTCATGTTAATCACTTGGTGACTAGTGTGGAGTTTTCTTAAAGTGTTTCTGTAGTAATCCACGGGAGGCAGGAGTTCCGTCACCACACCAATATTTATTTACAATAACGATATTACAGGAGCAGCTACAAACAGTGCTTCTAGCAGTCCAGTCAACTTAAGACTGCTCACAAAGCCTACACAGGTGATTATATGGGCCCCCTCAATGAGCTATCATACTCCAATTGGCCAACCAATAAAGCCAATTGGAGTTCATTACACCCCTCCCCCCCAAGGTCCGAGGAATTCCTGCCAGCTGGCATTCCTCTGAGCTTCTTCCTGCTCCTCATGTCTGGGTCTGTCACCTCTGTGTCGTCCGCCGGGTCGTTCTCTGAAGTGGGCGGGGTGTACCTTATAGGTGCCCATCTTTTCCTTGACGACCTCCTTGGAAGTTGTTTTTCCTCCTCCTCGGGGAGAGGTGTCGCGGCGGCCTCGTTGAGTGTGTCCATCTCCGACTCTGATGACTGGATGACGGGGTCTGGAGAAATTGCTCGGGGCTGGGGTGTGGGTATCCTTTCCGTCTGGGCTATCCCAGCTTGAGGCGGTCCTGCTTCGCCTGCCTCCAGGTGTGGTTCCGCTGCCCTTATTTGGTCTAGGTGTTTCTTCAGCACCTTACCTCCTATTCAAACCTCATAGGATATGGGCCCTGTTTGGGACTTGTTGCACGTTTTACTGTGGTTGTAAAACGCGTTTATTGGAGTGTATTAACACGCCTCCGAGTTCGACGTGTGCTTAACACTACTAGGCTCTGTTGTATGTAATTATTTAGCTCTGGAGTCGCCAGTTGCCGTATAGACAACGTCACAAGTATTCCAAGGTCAAGTTCAAAGTAATAAAGACGATACACCGATTAGTAAAGTTCAAACGATCAATATTTATTATACAGTTATAATAAATACTCATGCACACACTAAGAGACTAAGCTATAACTAAACTTAAGTGAACAGAATACTTATCTAACAGGAACAGGCAAAGTCAGAGAACGAGGCCTTCGTCCTGGTCTTGTACTGCAGCCTTCAGCAAGCGTTCTGGTACTTGGGAGTCTAGTGGGCTTGGATCGCGTAGCGAGCGTTGAACTTACGGTTTCGGCGGCTGGTGCTCAACGGCTGGAGTCAGGATGCAAGATGTCAGTCAGAGCCGGAGCACGAGTTTAACAGACCGGGCTCTGTGGGGAATTTGCTTTTATACCCCTCTCTAATGTCCTTGCCCCCTTCTAGGCGGGCTCTACCTTTCGGTACCGATTGGAGCGTTTCCAAACGGCTACCTTCGAAATCCTCCAATGCGGGGGCTTCCCTCGATGTTGGGGGGTGGTTTCGATATTCGTTACTCTGGTGCCATCTTGTTTGCACAACCAATTAAGTGTTACATTGAGATGGAAATGTTGCCATTGTGTGTGCCTGGATCTGGGCTGCCTCATCAGAATGTTAAGCGCTTTGCCATTAACACCTTTGGCTTGGAGATCTTGCACCTGGCCAGAAAACTGGTTTGCTGCTTGCAAAATGCTAATTAGTTGAGAGCAGGCTGTCTGTTCTCACTAAACAGGCTTTTCCTTCTGTCTTCCATTTTAGTTTGGCTCAGTGTCCATTTTGCGTGGCCAGCATGGCTACATTCCCTCCTTGTGATCCTCACAATCATACTATTGTGAAGGATCACCTATGTACGTTGCCTTCCTTGTGTTCTGACCTCTTGCCAGTTCCTGTTCTACTCTATCTTAAACTATGGGAAGAAGAGAAAAAGTTTTTAACTAACATTTCTACTTGGCCCTATGTCAAAGGGACATGCATTACTACAACTGGGAACCTCTACCTATCACTATTAACCTTAACCTTAACTTAACATTTCATCACTCTAAAATCTTAACCATTCACACCACAACATCACACTTCCCAACTCGGCAGTCGAGTATGGAACAATATAATACATGGCTGAACCTTTTATTTACAGAGTGTTGTAATCAGTGAGGGGTTGAGGGGTTTGGTGGAATCCGAAGATGGGGGATTGAACTCTATAGATGGGTGAGGTGTTGGAACGAGAGGCTCTCCTCTTCCATTTCCTCAACCTGAGGGTCTGCACTAGTATGATGAGGATCGCGATCACCAACAGTGATTCGATTATATAGGACATGGAGTACCACGTCATGAATTTAGTACACCAGGTCTGAACCTCGCTGATCAGAGCTGAGCACTGGGGGTTTGCTGTAATTGAAACAATTACGGTGGGGGTTGTGGGGGAAACGTGCCTTGTTTCCACACATACACATATAACATTAAACAGTAATAAGTGGGCTTCCATCATTTTGCTGTTCTTCTTCTTTCTCTTCCTTCTTCCTCCGGTATTGACAATCCTGGCTTCGACCTCTGTCTCGTCCTTTGAAACCTTTGGGATCAAGCACAGTATCTGTCAATACACAGTTTAAGACCTTTACTTGTTAGTGCATCTGTCTTTCAAAACCCAATTGACCCTTTAAAATGACTGGCTAAGTCACACCCTGTGACTCCCCTCATTTTTTTTTTCAAAAAGCGAATTTAAAGACCAGCATACACCTAACAATCCTTCCTTCTGCGAGCCGTCTCGCAGGCTTTGCTGATTTACCATCCGAATGTTCCCGGATGTAAATAGCATGTGGGATGGCGGCCGAAGGGCTACCTAACGTAAAATGAAAACAAACTTTGAAACAAACATCCGAATGAGTTGCGTATGGGCCGCGACGGGTACGAGTTGGATGGGATCCCCGGGTAGGGCGTGCTGTGCCATACCCGAGCTTGGCTGACCAAGGGTTGGTTCTCAGACAGGGCGGGTCCTCAGTGCCGTTTGTCCACTGCCTGAGTAACCTGGAAAGAAAAACGGGTATGAATGTATTTACCATGACTTGCAGCCTCTATTTCGCCGAATAGAGGGGCACCTAAAAAAAAAACCAAGGGAGCCAAGATGCTCCAACTGAGGACATCACTGAAGTTCTCAGAGATATCTGCGGACAAGCTATTTGGCGTGTGGCCTTACAACTTTGGAAAAGATCTCCAATCAAACCGAAGTTCTCAAAAGTTTCGGCAGACAAACTAACGTGTATGTGAGGTGGTCACAATCTTTTCAGCTGAAAAGAAGATGTCCATCCTCCAGCTGAACAATGTACAATCCTGAGACAAACAAACATAAAACGAAGACAAACATACGTGCAGGTTCCATCAGAAAGGACATCGTTTCCCTCAAACGATTCCTATCTTACATCATCTGGACACCTCACTTTGATTCTGCCTCTGTGAACAGGGTCACAAAGGGGTTGCCATGTCGGGATTCAGACATTGCGTCGTCCTGCTCTCCCGGATCCCACACCCTTGTGTGGATCAGGCATGAAACTTTGGAATTGTGTGACCGGGGGTCACTCTCGTCATTGCGGACAAGTCTGTAGGAATTGTCCCTGTGCCATTGTGTAGTGTCGAGTGTGTTGTCGGGGTAGTCGGGGTCGGGTGGTGGTTCTGGGTTTTTAAGGTAAGTGACTTCCATGGGGTCACTGGAGTCGGGGTCGTAGTTGGTGCAGTGTGGGTTGTATGGCTGTGTGCTGTCGCTGTCTTCAGAGTCAGTGTCAGTCCTGCTGTCTCTGCTGTGGCAGCTTGTGGGCGTGTCGGGGCGTGGTCTGTTGTGGTCTGGGGGCGGAGTCGTGGGCGAGTCCGTGGATGAACTGGTCTGTGAGGGGGATGGTGGAAAAGTGTCTCTGGTGGGCGGGGTGAAGTGTTCTGCTGCATCCAGCAGGACATGGTGAGCATGGTTGGCCTGTGTTCCATATGCCTTTAACTGGTTTATATGGAACCACGCGGTCTTCCCATTAGGATATTTGATCCTGTAAACGGAGGGGCTAATTTTGTCCGAAATTGAGTAGGGACCGGAATATTTTGGAGCCAAAAAACTGCTGGGGTTATAAACAGATAACATTACCTGTTGCCCAACCTGGGATTCTGTGGTGTGTACGGTCTTATTGAAACAGGCAGTACGTTGCTGTCGGCGTTTCCCTAGCTGGACTGCGGCTGCGATCTGTGCAGACCTCACAGTCTCAACTAGATCTTTAACTGCCTTTTCATGTGTGAGGGCCGTCACTTCGGGGCTTGTCATGTCCAGTCCTAAAAGGAATTCTGTACCTTTCATAGGGCGTCCGGTCATGAGTGTGTGTGGTGTGTATCCTGTCGATGTGGAGACAGTGTTCCTTATGAACATAAGTGCAAATGGGAGCACTGAATCCCATGTGGAATTGTTCTGTTGAACCATTTTCCTGAGGGTCGTTTTTAGGGTCCGATTCATGCGCTCCACAATCCCGCTGGACTGTGGATGATACGCAATATGGAAGTTTTGTTTTATACCGAATATTGTCAGGACGTTCCTCATGACCCGTCCTGTAAAGTGAGATCCCTGGTCCGAATCGATACTTCGGGGTAAACCCCATCTCGTGAAGATGTGGTGGGTCAGGATCTTTGCAGCTGTCTTTGCTGTGTTTGTTCGTGAGGGAAATGCCTCTACCCATTTGGTAAAGGTGTCGATGACCACCAGAACGTATTTATAGCCATTCCTACAAGGGGGCAATGGACCTATAAAATCGATCTGGAGGTTTGTCCAAGGGCCGTTAACTGGGCGAGTATGCCGAAGTTGTGCTTTCTTAGAATACCTCTCCGGGTTATTCTGTGCACAAATAAGGCAATTCTCTATGTAATGTGTGACATCAGTCCTGAGATTAGGCCACCAACAGAGTTGCCTGAGGTGCCTCGTTGTTGCATCAATTCCCTGATGCCCGTGTCCGTCATGGAACAAGGCAATCATCTGATTCCTGTCCTGCTGTGGGACCACATAAAGTTGATCCTTAATGATCACACCCTCATGTGTGGTCAGTGTGTGTTTAAAGTGCTCGTACGCAGGCACAAAGTTTCCCTTGAAAACCTCCCTGAGGTCTCTGTCCTGTTTCTGTGCTGCTACGAGATCTTTAACCTCTGTTTGTGAGACTTGTACTGCACTCACAGGGGCGCTAGCTGGTGCGCTAGCTGGGGGGGTCCATAAGTGTTCTCTCCTGGAACCTGCCTTAGCCAATGCGTCGGCTTTTACATTCCCAGGGGGTGATGACCTATGGTGGCTGTGAACTTTTATAATGCCGAAGGTCCTGTCCTTCGCTTTGGCTAGGATGTGCTGGAGTAAGGGGGCTGATGGAAGGGGTTTTCCGTCTGCGGAGACAAAACCTCGTGTCCTCCACAGGGGCAGAAAATCTGTTAGGCTATTGCAGACATATAAGCTGTCTGAATATATGTCTGCTGGGCTGGGGAAAGAATCGGGGTGGTCCACTATATACGCTATGGCTGCTAGCTCTGCTGCCTGCGCGCCTAAGTGACCTGGTAACTTAAGAGCTATCTCTTCGAGAGCGCGCCCCTGCGCGTCCTCTACATAGATGCCGCATCCTGTGATACGCTCACCATTTAAAACTGTGGAGGAACCGTCTACATAAATCCTCAAGGGTCCACACGTGTCTGTGGGCTGGGGGCTTTGTTTTGGGTTCCCTATCTTCCTGGGGGGTGTTTTTGCTAAAAAGGGTCCTGTGTTATGCAGGGGAGCTACAATTTCACAGTCATGGGGCTGTCCGGGGTATTGGAGGTTGTCTGCTAAATATGTGTGTGTGCGTGTCCGTTTTACTGTAATGTCCCGTCCTTGTAAAAGTAGGGTCCACCTAGCTGCCCTAATCTGGCTAACTGAACCGTCCTTCAGTCGACCGTCTAGTAGTAGCTGTGTGGGTGTATGTTCGGTTAGAATGGTGATGGGGTTTAGTCCGGTTATGTATGAAAAGTACTGTACTGCCCAGAAGACAGCAAGGAGGTGCCTCTCACAGGCTGAAAATCCTTGTTCAACCGGGTCTAACAGTCGGGAGGCATAAGCCACTGGTCTTAGCTGCTCGTGCCGTTCCTGAAGCAACACGGCCGAGAGGGTCAGATCGGTGCTCGCTACCTCTATTGCGAAAGGGGAAAGTGGGTCTGGGACTAGCAGCGCGGGTGCTGCACTAAGGGCTCGTTTTAACTCCTCCACAGCCTCTGTATGCTGCGGAAGCCATTCCCAGGGGGCTCCTTTCTTAAGGAGGTCTGAAAGTGGGGCGGCTTTTGTCGCGAATCCGTCGATGTGGTTCCGACAGTAACCAACCAGTCCTAAAAACGACCGGAGGGCTGAAACATTCTGGGGAAGGGGCAATTTGACGATCGAATCAATTCTTTTGAATTCGATCTCGCGTTTGCCGTGCGTGATGACTGTTCCCAAATACATCACTTTATCTGCCAAAATCTGGGCCTTTTTCGGGTTAACTTTACAGCCAATTTCAGTCAAGAGTTCCAGGAGTTCGGCCAGAAGCGAAATGTGCTCTGCCTTTGTGTCTGTCTGCAGTAGTAGGTCGTCTACATACTGTACCAGACATTCGGGTCGGGAAAATTTCTCTAATCCACTTGCCAGCTGTCGGTGGAAAATGGAGGGTGAATTGTGGAATCCTTGTGGGAGGCATGTCCACGTGTACTGCTGAGTTTTAAAAGTGAATGCGAATTTGTATTGGCACGCTTTTGCCAATGGTATGGACCAGAATCCGTTACTGATATCCAATACCGTGAAGTACTTGGCGTTGAGACCCTGCTTGAGCATGGTCTCGGGACTAGTAGCTACCGTTGGGGCTACTGCGGGGGTTACTTTGTTGAGTTCCCGATAATCGATGGTCAGACGCCATGATCCATCGGGCTTCCTCACTGGCCAAATAGGGGCATTGTTGGTGGAGGCTACCGTTCTCAGTACACCTTGGTCCAACAAGCTACCTATAACCTTTTCTATTTCCACCTCTGCTTCAAGGGGAAATCTATATTGCTTTTGCGGTCGGGGGTCCTGTCCGGTAACATGAACTTGTCCAGTCATTCTGCCACAGTCATGACGGTGACTTGCAAATGCTGTCCTGTGTTTGTTTAGTAGGGCCTTAATTTGTCGGTCGGTGTGGAGTGTAGTCAGGTCGAATGAGTACTCTCCCACTGCGCTAATCCGATTAGCGTAGTCTCCTACTGTGAGGGTGGCTGGTGCTCTGTCTGCTCTAGCCATTCGCCAGACACACTGGTTCACTGGGTCGAACGACAAGCTGTGAGCGTTCATAAAATCTATCCCCAGGATGTGTTCTGCCGTCCGGGGAAGATTTACTAGAACTACGGGGTGCCTTGTGCTAATGTTCCCTAGCTGGATCGCTACGGGTGCTGTGATATGTCCCTGCTGCGAGTGTCCGGTGAACCCGCTAAGTGTGATGGTGGAGGTGGTCGGCCACGTGTCTGCGTGTGCCGTGGTTGTGGAGTTAATGGTGGTGCGGGATCCTCCTGTGTCCCACAGTAACTCTATGGGCTTCCCTTTGACTTTTGCTGTGACTACGGGCCTCCCTGATGAGTCCCATAGTGTGTCACAGACCCAAGTGGGGGAGCCCGAACACCGTCAGTTCGTCTCGTCCACATTGGTGGGTCCTGACTGTACTGTAACATTATGGATCGGTTTTGACTTATTGCGGTTCAGAGTGCCTGTCTGCTGGCCTCTCTGAGATCGCTGGGGTGCATTGCACTCTTTAGCCCAATGCCCTAACTGTCCACAGTTATAGCATTCCTGTTCTTTCTGTTGTGGGCTGCTCTTGCCTTCATTTACCCATGCGGGCTTCTGGTGCTCTCTGACTGCTTGGATATCTGCAGCAGCCTGAGCCTCTTCTGGGGATCTAACTTTGCCTTTTGCCTGAAGCGATTGCTCCCAAGCGCGGGACAATCTTTTCAGGACCCATTTTTCGTTATGGGCCTCTTCTGAGGGGTCATAGCTATTGCAAGCGCTCTGTCCTGCTTCTGTTGCGTGTGAGATAATTGTGCGCGTCCACTTAACCATGTTTTCGCGGGTTAAATGCGCTCTATCTAACTGTCCGAAAACTGCGCTGAAATGAATCCACAGCCTTCCTGCGAATGCTGTGGGGTGTTCGGATCTTTTCTGCCTGCACTTATTCAATCCTTCTACGGGGTCACCTCTATTGTACCCGATGGCATCTAAAATGGCGGTGTGCATCTCCTCTAGGCTGCCTCCTGCCACGTTCTGTGGGTCGGGGAGGGCTGCTACTACACTCTGGTCTAAACTCAGCACTGTGAGCTTAACCTGCTCTCTCTCATCCAGGCCGTACATGGTAGCCTGCTGCTTTACTTTAGCGAAAAACTGGTGGGGGTCTGCGGTGGGGAGGAACGGAGTGATCTTTTCACACGCGTCCCTTAGCTGGGTTACTGATAAAGGGGTGGTGTAAGTTATGTCTGGGGCGCCTTCTGATTCGGCTTTTCTCTGCGTGGTTACGGGATTCATGGGTGCGGTTATGGTCTGAGCTGTGGGGGGTTGGGGTGCCTGTCGTTTCTGCTGAGCTGCTGGCGCACATGCTCCCTGAACATAACGCTGCGCTGTCTCACTTAATTCCTGCCAATCTGGGGCATTTTCCCCATCTAACTGTGCTCCAAAGGTGCTTTGGAAGCCATTCTGCACCGAAAGCAGAGATTGCAGTTCCGCAATCTGTTTCCTGCATTTCGCGTGGTCAACTGTGCTTTGTCTTTGTTCGGTCGTTGCAGCATGGAGTGCTCTCAAAGCTGCTTTGAGATCAGAACATTGCCTCTGCAATGCCTCCACCTGCTTTTCCGATTCCTGTCTTATCAGAACGGCACGTTGCACGTCCTGATAGGCTTTCTCATACTGGGTCTGGGAACTGTTCAGATGAGCTAGACAAGACTGATGAGCCCTTTTGGCATCATCCACCTCTCTATCCTTCTCTGCCAACTTCCCTTTTAATTCCAGGTTTTCTTTCTCGATGTCCCTGACATCGACCTTACTCATCCTATTCCTCTCTTCTAAATCTGTCCGGAGCGTCCTGATGACCTCCTCTGCGCCTCGCAACTGTGCCAAACAGGACACAATCGCCATCGGCTTGCGTGCTTTACCTAGATTCTTTTTGTGTATTTGAGAGAGGTTCTCCCACCAAGTATGACCTATACTCCCGGGACCTGTCTCCTCATTTGCACAAAACTCTTTCCAAAGGGGCCATCCCTTTCCCTGCAAATATTTGCGGAGTTCCAGCTCCCACGTGGGACACTGGCCTACTCTGCTACTGCTGCTGGTCGCTGCGACCACAAACTTTGCTGGATCCATCAGACGTTCCATTGCCTGCATGGCCATTTCCTCTGACTCACTTTGTATAATTTGGAACAGGGGGTTGTTGGGGTTGTGTTTCGAGAAACGGGTACGGCTTACGCTATGTTCCGTTAACAAAACTACCGAAAGTTTGTCGCAACAAAAAGCTTTCAGTTTTACCTTACAGCCCTGTTAGTACGCATGCACTAAACACACTTCCGAATTTCGCTTATTATTTTGAACACCTTGAATACTTGTGATCTCTTTCTTTCTCTGCAATTTGGAGTTCTAATTCAAATTTCAGGGTCCTGGACGGTGTGGGGTTTCCACTTACAACCGTGTCCCGTCAGGAAGTCGCCACTAAATGTTGCACGTTTTACTGTGGTTGTAAAACGCGTTTATTGGAGTGTATTAACACGCCTCCGAGTTCGACGTGTGCTTAACACTACTAGGCTCTGTTGTATGTAATTATTTAGCTCTGGAGTCGCCAGTTGCCGTATAGACAACGTCACAAGTATTCCAAGGTCAAGTTCAAAGTAATAAAGACGATACACCGATTAGTAAAGTTCAAACGATCAATATTTATTATACAGTTATAATAAATACTCATGCACACACTAAGAGACTAAGCTATAACTAAACTTAAGTGAACAGAATACTTATCTAACAGGAACAGGCAAAGTCAGAGAACGAGGCCTTCGTCCTGGTCTTGTACTGCAGCCTTCAGCAAGCGTTCTGGTACTTGGGAGTCTAGTGGGCTTGGATCGCGTAGCGAGCGTTGAACTTACGGTTTCGGCGGCTGGTGCTCAACGGCTGGAGTCAGGATGCAAGATGTCAGTCAGAGCCGGAGCACGAGTTTAACAGACCGGGCTCTGTGGGGAATTTGCTTTTATACCCCTCTCTAATGTCCTTGCCCCCTTCTAGGCGGGCTCTACCTTTCGGTACCGATTGGAGCGTTTCCAAACGGCTACCTTCGAAATCCTCCAATGCGGGGGCTTCCCTCGATGTTGGGGGGTGGTTTCGATATTCGTTACTCTGGTGCCATCTTGTTTGCACAACCAATTAAGTGTTACATTGAGATGGAAATGTTGCCATTGTGTGTGCCTGGATCTGGGCTGCCTCATCAGAATGTTAAGCGCTTTGCCATTAACACCTTTGGCTTGGAGATCTTGCACCTGGCCAGAAAACTGGTTTGCTGCTTGCAAAATGCTAATTAGTTGAGAGCAGGCTGTCTGTTCTCACTAAACAGGCTTTTCCTTCTGTCTTCCATTTTAGTTTGGCTCAGTGTCCATTTTGCGTGGCCAGCATGGCTACATTCTCTACCATGCCTTTGACCCACGTTGGTCCATTCCCATAATTCTTGACCCAAACCGGTGCCCCCACCTGGAAATGTCTCTGCTGCCGACTATTATCATGCCCCCTGCGTTGGGTGGGCCTCCTGTTGTTTCTCCACTTTCCCCATTAAATTTGGGAAAAGGAGACTCAGCCTCGTTCGCAGCCGCCTTCCCATTAAGAGTTCAGCTGGCGGTATGCCCGTTGTGGAATGTGGTGTGGTCCTGTAATCAAACAGCCAGCGGGAGAGCTTTGTGTCTATTGACGCTGCCGGCTGCTTCTTGAGTCCCGCTTTAAGTGTCTGGACCGCTCTCTCTGCCAGGCCGTTGGTCGCTGGATGGTAAGGGGCCGTTTTGTTGTGACGGACTCCGTTTTCCTTCAGGAATTTTCCAAATTCCCCACTTGTGAATGCCGTTCCGTTGTCCGACACCAATACCTCCGGAAGTCCATGTGTTGCAAACGAGGCCCTGAGCTTTTCAATTGTCGATGCTGTGCTTGCCGTGTTTACCCGGTGGACGTCCAACCATTTGGAGTGGGCATCCACTGTCACCAAAAACATTGAGCCCATGAAAGGGCCGGCGTGGTCAATATGCAGGCGGGTCCACGGTCTGCCTGGCCATTCCCACGGGTGCAATGACGCCGCTGGTGGCACTCTTTGCCCCTGTTGGCACTCCTGGCACCGACGTACCAAGGCTGCTATGTCTCTGTCCAAACCTGGCCACCAAACGTAGCTTCGAGCTAGCATCTTCATTTTAGACACCCCTGGGTGTCCGTGATGTAACTCAGTTAAGATTGCCTGACGGCCCTGAGCTGGGACGATTACCCGGGCTCCCCATAATAGGATACCGTCTTCTACGGTTATTTGGTCCCTTCTGCTCCAGTATGGGTGCATCTGGGGCTCCACTGGTCTTTCCAGTTCCCCTGTTAGCAGTAAATGCTTCATCTTGGCTAAAACTGGGTCTTTTTGCGTCCACAACCGAATATGTTGTGCGTCTACTGGTAGGATGACCAAAAATTTAGAGTCATTACTGTCTCCTCTACTTTTGGTATTTGCGGCGGAGTGTCCGATAGGGGAAGTCTGCTCAAAGCATCTGCATGTGCTACTCGCTCCAGAACGTATCTATATGCCGCCAGTAGCAACACCCAGCGTTGGATTCTAGCTGATGCAATCGGGGGTATTGACTTGTCTTCTTTTAATAACCCTAATAACGGCTTATGGTCCGTCACTATGGTGAATTTCCGCCCGTACAGATACTGGTGAAATTGTTTTACTGCGAATATCACCGCCAGTCCTTCCTTCTCGATTTGGGCGTACTTCCTCTCAGCCATCACCAAGGTCCTCGAAACATAGGCTATTGGCCGTTCTTCCCCATTCCTTCCTCTATGGGCTAAGACAGCTCCTACCCCGTAGGGGGATGCATCACAAGTGACCACCAACTCCTTCCTTGGGTCATAATGCTCTAGGACATTTTCAGATGACAGCTGTTCCTTAATGTCCCTAAATGCTCGGTTTTGGCGGGTGGACCATTTCCATTCTTGCCCCTTTTTTAGTAGCTGGTGGAGGGGTTCTAGGATGGATGCCCTATTTTCAATAAATTTTGCATAATAGGTTACCAACCCTAGAAATGATCGTAACTCCTGGACCGTGGTGGGAGCTGGGGCTTCTTTTATTGCCCTTACTCTGTCTTCTAATGGATGTAAGCCTGACTTGTCTACTTTATATCCCAGGTACGTCACTTGCGGGCCCAGAAAAACACATTTTTCC
Source organism: Scyliorhinus canicula (assembly GCF_902713615.1). Lineage (NCBI taxonomy): Eukaryota > Metazoa > Chordata > Chondrichthyes > Carcharhiniformes > Scyliorhinidae > Scyliorhinus > Scyliorhinus canicula. The sequence goes on along the minus strand of NC_052155.1, from coordinate 42,093,680 downwards.
CTTTTTAGCCGTACGCCTGCCTTTGAGAAACGCCTGAGCACTTCCTCCAGGTTCCTTAAGTGTTTCCTGTTTGTCCTACCCGTGATTAAGACATCGTCCAAATAAATCGCCACCTGCGGTAGTCACTGCAGAATATTTTCCATCGTACGCTGGAATATAGCGCAGGCTGATGACAGTCCAAAAGGTAGCCTAGTACAACGAAAAAGGCCCTTCAGGGTGTTGATCGTAGCGAACTTCTGGGAGCCCTTGTCCAGTTTTAACTGCAGGTAGGCGTGGCTCATGTCTAGTTTCGTGAACAAAAGCCCACCTGCCAATTTGGCATATGGGTCGTCTATTTTCGGGATTGGGTATTTGTCCAGCAGTGCGTATTTGTTTACTGTCTGTTTGAAATCTCCACAGAGATGTATCGAGCCGTCTGGCTTCAAAATTGGTACCACCGGCGCTGCCCATTCCGAGAACTGTACTGGTCTGATAATGCCGTCGCGCCGTAACCTTTCTATTTCGTCATCTACTTTCTTCCTTAATGCAAAAGGTACCGGCCTGGCCTTTCAAAATTTCGGAAGGGCTTCTGGGTCCACGTGCAAAGTTGCTTTGGCGCCTATGATTTCCCCCAAACCTTCCTGGAAGACCTCCGGGTATTTTTGGAGTACTCCACTCAACTGCCCGCTTCCACTCTGGAAAATTTTCATCAAATCTAATTTCAGGTCTTTTAGCCAGTTCCGTCCAATTAAGCTCGGTCCGGAACCCTCTACTATCGTCAACTGTAATCTGAGCAATTGTTTCTCATATTTCACAGGTACATGAGTTGTGCCTAGAACTTCCAGGGGTTCCCCCGTGTAGGTTTAAAGTTTTGTCGATGTTTTTGTTAGGGTTAGTGGCTGGAGTCCATCTTTGATTTTTCTAAATGCTGCCACTCCCATTACTGATACGGCCGCACCCGTGTCTATTTCCATTATTGTCGGCCGCCCGTTCACCCGTGGGGTAATCCTAATGGGTTCTGCTTTCTTCGTTGTAATATTATATAATTGTTCCCCTTCGGAGGAGGATGGGGCGTCTAGGTTGTGTACTTCCCTGCGTCCCCACCTGCTATTCCTCTTTTGCCAACTCCTTCTAGGGTTTCTGTCGTTGTTACCCCACTCTGTCTGGTGCCAGAAACGGTCCTTCTCTGTTGGGGGAGCCTCAGCCGGTACGTCCCTCTGTCTCCAGTTAGTCCTGGCAGACTTGGGGGCAGTTCTGGGGTTTTCCTTTTTCCCTCTATTCCTCAGGTTTTTCCTGAGAGCGGCTATCTGGTAGCAGGACCCGTTGTGGTAGTCCCTCTCACAGGTATCTACCTCCATTGGCGTGCCCTGTAGTTCCTGCGCCCCACTTGCTGCCTTTTCTAGGGGCAGTGCGAGCTGTAACGTCTGCCTGCAGTCTAGCTTCGTTTCCGCCAACAGGCGTTTCTGTATTGTGAGGTCGTTTATACCACACACTAACTGGTCCCGAAGCATTTCATTTAGCGTTGAGCCGAACTCACATTTTTCCGCCAGCCTTCTCAGGCGGGTCAAGAAATTCGTGACTGACTCCCTGTCTTCCCGCTTCGCTGTGTAGAATCTGTACCTACGCAAAATGAGGGGTGGTTTTGGGTCGTAGTGCTCTTTCATCAATTCCGTTACTTCTTGGAAAGTTTTCGTGTCCGGCGCATCGGGATAAGTCAGACTACGTATAATGGCGAAAGCGGAGGGTCCGCACACCGACAGCAGGATAAGCTGTCTCCTTTCATCCGTCAGTATATCATTTGCCCGGAAGAAGTAACACATTCTCTCCACATACTGGGACCAGTCCTCAATAGACGGGCCGAATGCCTCTAACCTCCCAAAAAACGGCATTTTTAAAATGGCAAGGCTTACCCTCCGAGTGCGGCAGCTGGTCTCCGCAAAATTCGTAGTTTACCTCGTCGCCACTGTAGTAATCCACGGGTGGCAGGAGTTCCGTCACCACACCAATATTTATTTACAATAACGATATTACAGGAGCAGCTACAAACAGTGCTGCTAGCAGTCCAGTCAATTTAAGACTGCTCACAAAGCCTACACAGGTGATTATATGGGCCCCCTCAATGAGCTATCATTGAGGGAGCTCATACTCCAATTGGCCAACCAATAAAGCCAATTGGAGTTCATTACAGTTTCCTACTGCTCTGAAGCAGTATTCCCCTCCTGCTTGCTGCTGCACTGAAGAAAGGCTAATGATTTTCTATTCCTCTAGCCCTGGATGACTTTGGTGGGCATCCTTTGTGTGGCTGGGGACTTGAGGGCCCTGCCATGTTAGAAGACTCCTGCAGAGGGCAGAAGGAGCTTCTGTCGCCGCAGCACGAGATGAGGAACATGTCAATAGTGGATCGCTGGAGGAGACGCTGCCTGCATCAGAAATGCCTTGAGATACACACCTCCACAGTACAGGTCAGAGCAAGCAACCACTCTGGAATACCCTCCAAATATTCATTCGCCTTGCTCTGGATCTCCAGCATCTGCTGAATTATGGATGACTCCAGTGGCTCATCATCTGACTTGAATCAGTCTCTGGATCACCTCCGATTCTCCAACTCCCTAAGGCCTGCTCCGCCACACTATCCGGCAGATACACATGCAACTGTGAAGTGCACTCACCAGCTTGTGCCTGCCCTTGTCCCAAGGCACTAATCCCTGCCGAGATGCCAGTAACTGTGCTGCTGCTTGGTACAGAGAAAAGATGTGACACTGCTTCTTCCAAGAGTGCTTCTTCATCTCGGAGGGAATTGTTGGGCCAGCATTTCCATTGCGATCCATGGAAGAAGCTACATCTATGCAAGAGAGCGTGAGTTCAAGGAAAGCACATGTGCATGTGCAATATGATATATGAAACGTTGCAATCATTATGGCATACTTGTCACAACACCACAAGCTTTCCACTGGGAAGCTTCTCTGCCTTTGAGTACCAAAATGACACTTTCTACATTCATTGAATCACGCTAAGTATCAATCCTCCCCCTCCTTGCCATCTCCCCATGTCCTAGTTTCAGTCACTTGGAGTCTCAGCAGATGTGTGCCATCGTCAATTTGCTCATCCCCCTTGTCACAAATTAAAAATCCAACTAAAAGTTGAAGGGGTGGTTGATGATGAGTACACAAAGTTTAGTGAAACTTGTGATATATGCAAACGATATCAGAGAACACCATCATAGCCTATTGTAAGTCTCCAATTCACACAAGACTGTAATCAAGTAGTAGCTATGGATTTAAAGATGTGGGACAAGGATAGTGTAGCCACCTGGGGTGGCCACGTCCCGAATACAAAATGGACACTTTGCAAAGAATACAGGGAAAATGGACAATGCTGAGAAAGCAAGCAGGTGCATGGTTTGTCTGTTGATTGGAGCTGTAGCTCCCAGATAAGACTGATACTGCAAAGCCATTACCATACTAATGAGCCATCTCCGGGGACAAAAGAGTAACATTTAGGTAAACAATACTAAAGCAGACACCCCGGAGCCAGAGGAGACTAGAACAAAGCAGGCCAATGGCCACCTAGGACCTGCCCAGCAATCAGGGCACCCACCCCTTTATTGGAGGAAATCGATACCGATGATCAGGATACGGTCCAATTAATTTGGACCAAGTTCAAGGCCCGCCCAAAAGCACGTGAAGCCCTCTTTGGGTAGAAGAAGCCCCCAAGAGAGAATCGCTCTCTTGGCCGTGGCTCTCAGTGAGGAGAGGCCTGCCTAGCAGCTGCACCAGAACAAGTAAGTCCAAAGTCAACGCACGCTACAAGATAGACGTTCCTAGCTACTATTCCGTACCAGCTCGACCCCAGCAGCCTCAGAATCGGACAACGGCCATTGTACCTCTGACTGAGTGGGCACCCGAAGCTAAGTATAGACTTTAGTAGTAGTGATAGTTTAGTTGGTAGAGTTTGTGCATGAGTATATTTAACTGTGTGTGTAAATAAATGAGCATTGATTTCAAAATTACTAACTGGTGTATTGAGTCTTTGATCAGTATTCAGTTTTGAACCTTGTGGCGGTATCGAAAGATACCTGGCGAGTCTTGAGCAAACGTAATTAGAATTAAGGAAGGCGACCATGTTAACGGCCATAAACAGAGCCAATTAAGAGAGAACACAACGAGCAACGTTTACTGGCGACTCCACCGGGATTCAATTTAGAAGTGGCTTAACCACTCCAAGAGAATCCAAATTTGAATTGAGAATCCAATTAGAAACAGAAAAACCACAAGCGTAAGAACAATGCTGATCAAGCCTCCGAGATTCGGAAATGTGTTAATGCATGCGTACTAACAGGGATATAAGCTAAACCTGAGAGATTTTGTTGCGTAAAACTGTCGGGGGTTTTGTAGGCCGGAAGATAGCGTAAGCCGTACCCATGTTTACATCACCACTTTATCACCCCCTGTTCCAAATTCAGTAGAGAACCTAGATAGAGAAGATGGCAATGAAGGCAATGGAACACCTTATGAACCCCCAGGAATTTGAGGTCGCAGCGACCGGTAGAGTAGGACAGTGTCCAGTATGGGATGATGAGATCAGAAAATATCTCAAAGGGAAAGGATGGCCCCTTTGGAGCGAATTTTGCGCGAATTAAGAAACAGGTCCCGGGAGTATAGGACATACTTGGTGGGAGAACCTGATAGAGATTCACAAGAAGGTCTTGGGAAAAGCTCGCAAGCCGATGGCAATCGTGTCCTGCTTGGCACATTACGAGGCACAGAGGAGGTCGTTAGGACGCTCCGTAGAGAGATTGAGGAGAGAGACAGAAATAGTGAGGTAGATGTGAGCGAAGTTGAGAAGGAGAATAAGGATCTAAGAGAGAAGTTAGCAGCTAGGGACAGTGAGGTGGATGATGCCAAGAGAGCACACCAGTCTTGTCTCGTGCATTTGAGTAGTTTCCAAACACAATATGATAAGGCCTACCAGGACACACAGCGTGTGGTCTTGGTAAGACAAGAAACCGAGCAACAGGTAGAGAAATTGCAGAAACAGTGCAATGATTTAAAACCAGCCCGACCAGCACTCCACACTTCCACAACAGAACAAAGGCAGAGCTCCGTAGACCACGCAAAGTGCCGGAAGCAAATTGCAGAATTGTAATCTCTGCTTTCCGTTCAGAATGGGTTTCAGAGTACATGTGGACCCCAGTTAGATCAGGAAAACGGCCCCGATTGGCAGGAATTGAACAAAACTGGCCATAGATACGTGCATGGGACATGTACACAGGAAAAACCCCAGAAAAGGCGAGCACCCCAACCCCCGACTGAACAGGCAGAACATACCCCCATGAACCCTGTAACCACACACCGCAGGGTCCCAGCAGAAAGAGATGCAGATTTCCTTTACACAACCCCATTAACCGTAACCCAATTACGGGACGCGTGTGGAAAAATTACACCGTTCCTTTACACATCAGACCCCCACCAGTTTTACGCTAGAGTTAAACAGCAGGCCATCATGTACGGCCTGGACGAGAAAGAGTAGGTAAAGCTCACGGTTTTAAGCCTCGACCCTTCAGTCGTAGCAGCCCTTCCCGACCCACAGAATGTAGGAGGAGGCACACTCAAAGAAATGCACATAGCGATCCTAGATGTGATCGGCTATAACAGAGGTAGAAAGCCTAAACAAGTGTAGGCAAAAGAAAACAGAGCACCCCACAGCGTTTGCTGGACGCTTGTGGATACACTTCACAGCAGTTTTTGGAGAGTTAGCCCGCGCCCATTTGTCCACAGATAATATGGCCAAATGGACTCGAATCCTGGTCTCTCACGCGACAGAGGCAGGACAGAGAGCTTGCGCAAATTATGACCCCTCAGACGAGGCCCACAACGAGAAATGGGTTTTGAAAAGGTTGTCCCGCGCTTGGGAGCAATTAGTCCAAGGCAAAACCGCATTTATAAAACCCGAGGAAGAACAGGCAGACATGAATCCAGTTAAAGCGCACAGAACCCCGCATGGGTAAACGAGGGCAGGAACAGCCCATCTCAGCCCAAATCCCAAGAGTGTTACAATTGTGGACAGTTAGGACACTTTGCACGAGAGTGCAACGCACCACAAAAGCAGCAGAAAGTCCAACAGAGAGGCACCCTAAATAGAAATAGGGCAAAGCCGATCCATCGCGTTAGCGCCTGTTCAGACAATGGAGACATGAACGGCACCAACTGACGGTGTTCGGGCTCCCCAACTTGGGTCTGCGACACCCTTTGGGACAAGTCCGGTAGACTGGTCGTAGCAGGCAAAGTCCGGGGACAACCCATAGAATTTCTTTGGGACACAGGAGGGTGCCGCACCACACTCAATTCCTCCACGATGTTCTAACGAGACACGTGGCCGACAACAGATACCATCACACTCAGCGGTTTTACAGGTAATTTACAACAGGGACACATCACAGCCCCTGTAGCGATACAAATAGGTAATAAAACAACTAAGCACCCCGTAGTTTTGGTTGATCTGCCCCAGACAGCTGAACATATCCTCGGGATCGATTTTATGAGCTCCCACAACCTTTCTTTTGATCTAGTAAACAAGTGTGTTTGGAAAATGGCAAAGGCAGCACGAGCCCCCGCCACGCTCACAGTTGGAGAGTATGAAAACAGGATTAGCTCAGTAGGAGACTTCTGGTTCGACCCTCGAGCCATTAGTCCAGACAAACAGGTTAGGGCAGCCCTGCAGGAACACAAAGCAGCATTTGCACAGCCCAAGCACGACTGTGGCAAACTGGCTGGCTCTGTGCATATCGCAGGTCCCGACCCCAGACCCTAGAAGCAGTACGGATTTCTCCAGGAAGCAAAGGGAGACATCTCAAAGGTAATAGAAAGTTTAGTTGACCAAGGCGTACTGAGATCAGTAGCCTCCACAAACAATGCCCCGATTTGGCCCGTCAGGAAACCGGATGGATCATGGTGACTGACCATTGATTACCGGGAACTGAACAAAGTAACCCCAGCAGCAGCCCCCACCGTAGCCACGGGTCCAGAGACCATGCTCAAACAGGGACTCCAGTCAAAACATTTTTCGGTTTTGGACATTAGCAACGGCTTTTGGTCCATTCCATTGGATAAAGCGTGCCAGTACAAATTCGCCTTCACATTCAAAGGACAGCAATATACGTGGACGTGCCTTCCACAAGGCTTCCACAACTCCCCCTCCATTTTCCACCGACAGCTGGCAATTGGATTAGCAAAATTCTCCCGCCCCGATTGTCTGGTCCAGTATGTAGATGACTTGCTACTACAGACAGACACAAAGGGAGAGCACATTTCGCTTCTCGCCGAACTCCTAGGACTCCTAAAAGAAATTGGTTGTAAAGTCAACCCCAAGAAGGCCCAGATTTTGAAAGAAAAAGTGATTTACTTGGGTACAGTAAACACTCATGGTAAATGCGAGATCGAGCAAAAGAGAATTGACTCGATTGTCAAATTGCCCCTTCCCCACAATGTCTCAGCCCTCCGGTCATTTCCAGGACTGGTTGGCTACTGCCGAAACCATATTGACGGTTTTGCCACTAAAGCAGCGCCCTATCCGAACTTCTCAAGAAGCAAGCACCTTGGGAATGGCATCCACAGCATACAGTTGCCGTGGATGCTTTAAAAATAGCACTCAGCACAGCCCCCGCACTACTGGTCCCAGATCCACTTTCCCCGTTTCCTATCAAAGTAGCAAGCACCGACCGAACCCTTTCGGCTGTGCTTCTCCAGGAACGCCACGACCAATTACGCCCCGTAGCATACACCTCACGCGTTTTCAATCCTTCGAGCAAGGATTTTCTGCCTGTGAAAGACACCTGCTTGCAGTTTTTTGGGCATTACAGTACTTCGCACACGTTGCAGGACTCAACCCCATCACCATTCTCACTGAACACACCCCAACACAGCTATTGTTAGACGGCCGACTTAAAGATGGCACAGTCAGCCAAATCCGCGCAGCCCGTTGGACCCTTCTTTTACAGGGACGGGACATTACAGTAAAATGAACCAAGACCCACACCTTCCTTGCCGATAATTTGCAGTATGCAGGCACCCCTCATGAGTGTGAGATCATCACCACAAAACAAAACTCAGACCCATTTATACCTAAGACACCTCCCAGGAACGCAGGTAGTACACCAAGAGACCCCAGCCCACAGACACGTGCGCACCCCTGAATATTTATGTGGATGGCTCCTCCACAGCTTTGAATGGAAAGAGAATCACCGGTTGCGGCATTTATGTAGAGGACGCGCAGGGACGTGCCCTAGATGAGATTTCACTAAAGTTGCCAGGACACTTAGGCTCGCAGGCAGAAAAACTCGCAGCAATCACTTATATTGTAGATCACCCCGACTCATTCCCGACCCCAGTAGACATCTATTCAGACAGCTTGTAAGACTGTAATAGTTTGACAGAGTTCCTATCCCTGTGGGAAACGAGAGGATTTGTTTCCGCAGAAGGAAAACCCCTACCCTCAGCCCCATTACTCCGACATATCTTAGAGAAAGCGAAAGATAGAAAATATGGAATAATTAAGGTTCGCAGTCATCACCGTTCTTCCCCCCCGGTAATGTAAAAGCAGACGCCCTAGCGAAGGCAGGTTCCAGGCATGGTTATTTTTGGAACCCCCCCCGAAAGCACCCCAGTACACGCAGTTCAGGTCTCACAGACCAACATTCAGGATTTAGTGAAAGCACAGAAAGAAGATGAAAACTCAGGGAAGTTTTAAAGGGAACATTCCCAGCCCCGTATGATAAGTTTAAAAATGCAATAACCACACATGACAGTGTGATTCTGAAGGAAGGCATTTATGTAGTTCCCATGCAGGACAGGAACCAGATCATTTGTCAGTTCCATGACAATCATGGACACCAAGGCATTGAACCCACCTTAGCACATCTCAGACCGCTCTGCTGGTGGCCTGATTTAAAAGCCAATGTAACCCACTATATTGAGAATTGCTTGATCTGTGCCCAGAACAATCCGGATAGATATGCAAAAAAGGCTCAACTTAGTCACACCCACCCCGTTAATGGCCCCTGACAAATCTGCAGATAGATTACATAGGACCCCTACCCCCTTGTAGAAATGGTTACAAGAATGTGTTGGTGGTCAACGACACCTTCACAAAATGGGTGGAAGCTTTTCCATCAAGAACGAATACGGCGAAAACAACAGCTAAAATCCTAACACACCACATCTTCACAAGATGGGGACTCCCCCGCAGTATAGAGTCCGATCAAGGCTCCCATTTTACAGGATGCATAATGAAAAATGTCCTCACAATTTTCGGCATTAGACAAAAATTTCACACAACATACCACCCCCAGTCAAGTGGTATTATAGAGAGGATGAACAGGACATTAAAAGCCACTGTCAGGAAAATTGTGCAGCAGAATAACAGCACCTGGGATTCAGTTCTCCCATTTGCTTTAATGGTTTTACGGAACACGGTATCCACGTCCACAGGATACACCCCCCACACTCTCATGATGGGACGCCCCATGAAAGGGACAGAGTATTTATTAGGACTGGATTTGGCCAGCCCTGCAGTCACAGCCCTCACACATGAAAATGCTGTACAGCAGCTAATTGATAATATAAAGGCAGCCCAACTCGCAGCAGCTGTGAGACTTGGGACACGGAGGAAACAGAGCAAGTCTTGTTTCGACAAAACAGTACATGCCACTGAGTTTGCAGTAGGGCAGCAAGTGATGCTTTCGCTATACAACCCCAGTTCATTCCTTTCCCCAAAATTTTCCGGACCGTACTCTATTTCAGATAAAGTCAGCCCCTCGGTATACAAGATTACATATCCCAATGGCAAGTCTGCGTGGTTTCACATAAACCAGCTCAAGGCTTATGTCTCGCAGAATAGCCACACACCACATCTTGCTCGCAGCAGCAGACGAGCATGCCCCGCCCACAGATGACGCATTCCTACCCTCCCCCAGCCAGTCCAGCCTGTTCTCAGACACGACTTCAACTCCAGCCCCAGAGGCACGACTCCGCCTCTCCCTTCCTTCAACCAGTAGCGACAGTGACAGTGATAGCGACAGCAATGACGATAGCCACAGCACACCACGTTATGACTATCCCCCTGTACCAGGCCCCACTCCCAGCGACTCTGAGCATGTTTCCAGTGACCCCTTTGAGATTTCGTACATCAAAGCCCCTGACCCAGACCCACCGCCCGAAGATTACGGATTGAACCCCAGTAGCTCCAAACTCGAGACACAATTCTGGCACCGAGGCAATTCGTTCAGGCTCATCCGGAATGATGAGATGGACCCCAATTCGCCCCAAGCAGCTTTAGCAAGACTACTCCAGTCAAGAGTATGGCCGCCAGGAGAAGATGATGACATAGACTCTGACTCCCACCAAACAAATCCCTTTGCGACTCTGTTCGCTATTGAGCAGTGAGATATCCAGATGATGGTAAAAAGGAACCGATGGAGAGATACGGTGTCCTTTCTGATGGAACCTGCACCATGTTTGTTGCATGTTTGTTCGTTAGTGTTGATGTTCAGTGTTGTTTTTAAATTTGCACGTTTTTCATGGCCCCACGCCACCACTCGTTTAACGCCCCCTAGCAGTTAATGGAACAAGTTTGTCCACAGACAACCGTTGGGATTAGTTTGTCCACAGAAACCTTTACAAAGGAAAAAAATTGCCCCAGACACCAGTTCATAACTGCTCTTCTGCTTCGAGAGAGAAGAGGCACATCTGCAACCCCCACGACGACCACATTCTTACCCGTTCTTGCCGGTTGCTGAGGCAGTGGAGAAACGGCACTGGTCCCTGCCCTGCCTGAGGACCCCCCCTATGGTCAGCTATGCTTGGGTAGAGCACATACGGCACTGATCACCATCCTACCCAGGGATTCCATCCATTTCTTACCCGCCGCGGCCCATACGCACCCCATTTTGGCACTTTCAGTTTGAAAATTTTTTGTTTGTTTTACGGCAACCCTTAGTTGCTCTCCATATGCTATTTACATCCTCAAACACTGGGATGGTAAATCGCACAGGCTGTGAGTAGGCTCGCACTATGTCAGTATTTTTCTCGGATGTCTTGTCCAGATATTCGGTTTTTTTTAAAATGAGGGAGTCACAGAGGTGACCAATTATAAAGGGTAATTGGCAATAAAGGACAGACAGACACACGAGATCTTAAGCAAGATAATAACAGATATTATGCTTGTGTTCACAGAACTCCGGAAACTCAAGAACCAGAAGGAGAAAAGAAGAAGTAAGAAAGACGAAAGACGAAGACGACCTCCATCTTCTTCACCTGGATCTCAGCAGGATCCCTTCGATTACGCGTGGATGCTACCCCCCTCACCCCTACCCCGCAAGCCGTCAATGATTCCCACCCCTGCAATACACAAAACCCCGAAGTTAACAATACCCCGACCTGATGTGATAAGTTTATCACCTGGTATTCCCTTTCGTACGTAGTAGAAGCCCTCTTAGTACTGGCGATACTTTGCAGTGTCGTGCAGACACTCAGAATCAGAAAATGGCGAAGGAAAGCCTGCCACTTTCGCACCCCGGTATACACGTTTAGGTCCCCTATCTTCGGACTTCACCAAACCCCCGAACCCCTTGACATGAATTAAAGTGCATACGTTTTTCTTTTGTGTGTTTTGTTTGGTCAATAAAGAAATGTAAACCTCTGTGCTTCATAGCACAGGGCAGTGTAGAGCCTAGTTATGGGTGCCCCGCTTGGTCAGAGAACGAAGACGACGCGGTAATGTGATCCTTCACGCTTCGCATTGAGGATCACAAGGAGGGAGTGTAGCCACCTGGAGTGGCCACGTCCCGATTACAAAATGGACACTTTGCAAAGAATACACGGAAAATGGACAATGCTGAGAAAGCAAGCAGGTGCAAGGTTTGTCTGTTGATTGGAGCTGTAGCTCCCAGACAAGACTGATACTGCAAAGCCATTACCATACTAATGAGCCATCTCCGGGGACAAAAGAATAACATCTAGGTAAACGATACTAAGGCAGACGCCCCGGCGCCAGAGGAGACTAGAACAAAGCAGGCAAACAGCCACCTAGGACCTGCCCAGCAATCAGGGCACCCACCCCTTTATTGGAGGAAATCGATACCGATGATCAAGATACGGTCCAATTAATTGGGACCAAGTTCAAGGCCTGCCCAAAAGCACGTGAAGCCCTCTTTGGGTAGAAGAAGAAGCCCCCAAGAGAGAATTGCTCTCTTGGCTTTGGCTCTCAGCGAGGAGAGGCCTGCCTAGCAGCTGCACCAGAACAAGTAAGTCCAAAGTCAACGCACGCTACAAGATAGACGCTCCTAGCTACTATTCCATACCAGCTCGACCCCAGCAGCCTCAGAATCGGACAACGGCCATTGTTCCTCTGACTGAGTGCGCACCCGAAGCTAAGTATAGACTTTAGTAGTTGTGATAGTTTAGTTGGTAGAGTTTTGTGCATGAGTATATTTAACTGTGTGTGTAAATAAATGAGCATTGATTTCGAACTTACTAACTGGTGTATTGAGTCTTTGATCAGTATTCAGTTTTGAACATTGTGGCGGTATCGAAAGATACCTGGCGACTCTTGAGCAAACGTAATTAGAATTAAGGAAGGTGACCATGTTAACGGCCATAAACAGAGCCAATTAAGAGAGAACACAACGAGCAACGTTTACTGCGACTCCGCCGTGATTCGATTTAGAAGTGGCTTAACCACTCCGAGAGAACCCAAATTTGAATTGAGAATCCAATTAGAAACAGAAAAACCACAAGCGTAAGAACAATGCTGATCAAGCCTCCGAGATTCGGAAATGTGTTAATGCATGCGTACTAACAGGGATATAAGCTAAACCTGAGAGATTTTGTTGCGTAAAACTGTCGGGAGTTTTGTAGGCCGGAAAATAGCGTAAGCCGTACCCGTGTTTACATCACCACTTTATCACCCCCTGTTCCAATTTCTGTACAGAACCTAGATAGAGAAGATGGCAATGAAGGCACTGGAACGCCTTATGAACCCCCAGGAATTTGAGGTTGCAGCCATAAACAGAGCCAATTAAAGAGAGAACACAACGAGCAACAATAGAAACATTTTTATTTTACATATCAAAGACATAGCATCAAGATTCACTCTGTCTACAATAATACATGGCAAGACATGGCAAAGACAATCTTGGAAAGTTGGACAGGGACTGGACTGGGGGCATAGGCTAAACTCCTAACTGAGAATGGTTGTCAATGACAAATTTTGGAGGAGTGTGAAAATATGAACATTGTAGTGATGAACACTACAGCTGAAAATCATTTCAGTATTGGGATTTGTGGAAGAAATCACAAGTGATTGATGAGATGCTCCATGAGAGCTTAGTTGACCAACTAAATTGTAAGCTAACATCTGCCCTGGTAGTCCATGTGAAGAAGTTGCTTCAAATGGTTGGGCACTATAGTCTGTGTCTGTTGATTTCTGGGTGAGCTCTAAGAATACCCTCAGTGATGTGATAATACCGCCCCCACCAGCCTTGGAAGGACTATAATTAGTTCCACATTTTCTGCACACTTGAATGTCCAAATGGAGGGAGAAGGGCATTCATCAAGGTTGAAGTCAGAGAAAATTCTGTAAGCCTTCTGACATTTCCGAATTTATCAGAGGAAAATTATAATCCTGGGATTTAATTTACTATAAAAGAAAGTTTCAAGGAGTGGAAAGGTCTGGATAAAGTGATCGGGCATGATGGGAAGACAGTAATTCTCCAACCTGGTAATCAAACTATTACGGTACATTCATTTACGTTAATCGGGTTGTTTATAAACTTGCAGGTTCTGGGCAATTAGTAGAAGGTGAGGAGCAGGAAAGGTAGAAAGGGGATGGATGATGGTAGATAAATTAATGATGCACAGGATAGGGATATTTCACCCAAAGAACAACTGTCAAAAGTCAGTACTCGGGCAACACACATACAGAAGGGTCCAATGAATTAAGGAATGTAACCATTACAGGAAGAGCAATGAAAGCCATCAGCAAATTCAAGCATTGGCCAAACTTCAAGATAATGGGCAAGAGGTAAGATTTATGGACTGGGGTGAGGGGAGCCTTGGCAAAGTTGGGGGGTGGTTCAAAAAGTAGGAGGTGGGGCCTGAAAGGGAGGGGGGAGTGAAATCGGGGCTGCCGATCAAAATGGCCCAATCTGCGAATAGTCGATCATGCTGGCAACATCAGCTATCCAGCGGGAAATTTCTCTAAGTGTGGCCTCAATGGGAGAAACTCCCCGAGGCCAAAAAGTGGCAACGTGCCATTAAATAGTGGATGATTCTCGGCACTGCAGCCATCGAGAATCACCCTGCCAAACGCCCAAAAGTTTATTCAGTTTTAAGTCTGTTGAATCGTGCCCATTATTTTAATTTAAATTAGACACATTTCCTTTAAAAATTAGTTTTTTTTACATTGTCTGCTTTAAGTGGCTGTTAAGTATGCTGAATTGCTTAAATACACTGAATCACACCCATTATTTAATTTAAATTAGACATGTTTCCTTTAAAGAGTTATTTGTTTTTTTTTACATTGTCTGCTTTAAGTGGCTAGACTATACACAGAATTTACAACCAGTGGGCACTATAGAGACTGCAGTGAATTCTGACCTGGGAACGTTATTTTAATTTAATAAGTTTCTTTTGTAGTTTTGTTTTAGTTACAGTGTCTCTTTAAGAGCCATTTAATTTGTTTATTTGATCATAAGAGTATTTGGGAACATGGTTAATTAGTGAGAGGACAGATCTGCAACGCAGTACCCTGTGAATAAACCTACGATTAAGGAATATACCTGTGTCTTGTTTTATACTTCACTATGGCTTTAACAGAAGCATGGCTCCCACACTTTCTATTTTATACTGATCAGCCTCATTGGTACACTTCCTTTCCACAGTCTGACATTAGATCGTCTGTGTTGTCTGACTGAGGGATGAACAGACTGTTGCATTACCTACATCTGATAATATGCTCACAAGGACTTTTCTGCAAATGCATGGTTGAAAATACATTATGAATTTGTCTAAATTTTTTTCTGTGCAAAAGAGAAAATATATGCAATCAGAGGCAAAGGACTGTCATAGGTAAAGGAACCATTGGTAGGTTTCTCAAGAGGCATGAGAAAGGTAACTTAAACCCAGGAATTAGTGTTAAATGGAAAATCTGGAGATGAGTTTCCACATTTGCAGACAATAAATGAGTTGATAGAGCTTGTCTATTGCTTAGTTACTTGGGGCAGCACAGTAGTATTGTGGATAGCACAATCGCTTCACAGCTCCAGGGTCCCAGGTTTGATTCCGGCTTGGGTCACTGTCTGTGCGGAGTCTGCACATCCTCCCCGTGTGTGCGTGGGTTTCCTCCGGGTGCTCCGGTTTCCTCCCAAAGTCCAAAGATGTGCTAGTTAGGTGGATTGGACATGATAAATTGCCCTTTGTGTCCAAAATTGCCCTTAGTGTTGGGTGGGGTTACTGGGTTATAGGGATAGGGTGGAGGTGTTAACCTTGGGTAGGGTGCTCTTTCCAGGAGCCGGTGCAGACTCGATGGGCCGAATGGCCTCCTTCTGCACTGTAAATTCTATGATAATTCTGTCAAATCAGACATCCATACGAAAGGATCCCTCCTCATGGTCCACTGGGTCCACCAATGTAGGGGCTGCCCAAGACACACCCTTTCTTACCTACGATCTGGTTCTGCACAGCATGAATTAGCTAAATAGTTGAGTGAGTTGCTACAAGCAGTTCTGAGCAAGTTTTCCACATACAATGAAAGGTTCCTTCACCTTTCCGAAGATTGTATCGGACTTGCATACCAATCACCTTCTACCGGAGGCTGTGCACCTGAGAGCCCCCAGCAGGGCACTCGGGGATGAAGCAGTTCCTTGATGGACTGGAAATGCCAGTTGTGGGGTAGGACACAACCTCAATCTCACTGATACCTAAAAAAGACAAAGACCCAACAGAATGTGGTTCCTACAGACCCATCTCACTACTAAACATAAACCCAAAAATACTGGCTAAGATCCTAGCCAAAAGGCTGGAGGACTGCGCACCAGAGGTGGTTGCAGAAGACAAGACGGACTTTGTTAAGGGTTGACAGCTAACCTCGAACATCAGGCACTTGCTGAATGTGATCATGACCCCATCCGGGGAGAGAACACCAGAGGTGATCGTCTCCCTGGACGCTGAAAAGGCTTTAGGCAGAGTTGAATGGAAGTACCTCACAGGGTTTACCACCTTGGTGAAACCTCCCACGGCGAGCGTACGAACAAACACCACCAGCTCTAAGTACTTCCAGCTGCATAGAGGCACAAAGGGGGGATGCCTGTTATCACAGCTGCTGTTCACCCCAGCGATCGAGCCACTAGTGATTGCACTCAGGGCGGCAAAGAACTGGAAAGAGAGGAGGCAGAGAGCACAGAGTCTTGCTCTATGCAGATGACCTACTCCTCCACATCTCAGACCCGTGATGCAGCATGGAAGGAAGGCCTTCTTGAAAGTGTTTGGAGCCCTCTCAGGCTACAAACTTAACCTGAACAAAAGTGGGATCTTCCTGGTGAACCCTCAAGGGGGAGGGGCAGAGCTGGAGGGGCTTCCGTTTAAACAGGCTAGACACAAATTCTGCTACCTGGGGATCCAAATCGCCCATGACTGGACAGGGGTCCACAGGTGGTCCCTGACCAGCCTGACGGAGGAAGTTAAAAAGAACCTGCAGAGATGGAACACACTCCCACTCTCCCCTGCGGGGAGTGTGCAGACAATCAAAATGAACAAACTGTCCAGGTTCCTCCTCCTACTTAGATCTATCGCGAACTATATCCTCAATGCCTTTTTCAACTCACTGGACAAACTGATTATGGTGTTTATATAGAGGCGGTGGAGGGAAGAATGCAAGGATCCCAAAGAGATTACTGCAGAGCACGAGATCCATGGGGGGACTAGCCCTCCAAAACCTGCAAAGTTATCACTGGGCAACAACTGCAGAGAGAGTAAAGAGGTAGATAAAGGAGCCAGGAACTGAGTGGGTGCTCATGAAGGAGGGCTCCTGCAGAGGGATCTCCTTCCCATCCCCACCTAATAAATATTCAACAAGCCCAGTGGTGGTAGCAACACTCCGGTCGCAGAACTGCGACAGCATTTCGGGCTAACCGAGATGTCCGATAAAGCCCCATCTGCAACAACCACAGGCTCACGCCGGCGATCATGGATGCCTCCTTCAAAAGGTGGAGACAGGGCGGGGGACCTCTGACAGTTAGGGACTTACACACCAACAACAAATTAACAATACTCGAAGAGCTGACAGAAAAATTCCAGCTGACGGGGGATAATGAACTTAGGTACCTACAACTCAAAAACATCCTGCGAAAAGAAACACGGACGTACTCACTGTCATCATGACAGTCACTGCTAGTGGACATGCTGGAGGCGGACATCTTAGGGAAAAGGAACTGTGGTAACATGCACGGATGACTGCTAAGTGGGGCCAACACCCAGCTGGGCGAGACAAGAGAAAAGTGGAAGGAAGACTTGGGGTTTGAAATAGGGTGGGGAATCTGGAGAGAAGCACAGCACAGGGTCAACTCGGCCTCCACATGTGAAGGCTGAGCCTAATGCAGCTAAATGTGGTACACAGAGCTCACTTAACCAGAACCTGGATGAGCAGGTTCTTCCCAGAGGTGAAGGATAGATGTGAACGGTGCCAAGGAGGCCTGGCCAACCACGCCCACATGTTCTGGTCTTGCCTCAGACTTGCTGGGTCCTGGACAGCCTTCTCTGAGGCAATGTCCAAAGTGGTGGGTATGAGGGTGGAGCCATGGCCGAGAATGGCAGTCTTCGGGGCATCAAAACTGCCAGATTTCTTCATGGGGAAGAGGGCCGACACCCTTGCCTTTGCCTCCCTAATCGCCCGCCGGAGAATCCTGCTTGGCTGCCAGTCAGCAGCACCACCGAAAGCTGCAGACTGGCTGACTAGCCTGTCGGAATTTCTCCAAATGGAGAAAATTAAATTTGCCATCCGAGGGTCGGAGGAAGGCTTCCACCAAACGTGGGGGCCATTCACTCGGTTGTTCCAAGACTTGTTTGTAGCCAACAACTAGGAAGCCAAAGATCAGGAGGGGGTAGTCATGGCACAGCAAGGAAGATGGGGGGGGGGGGGCTCAGGCGAACAAGGAACTTAGCCAAGTTCAACAGAGGAACCAGGGGACACAAGGGTGTGGGGGGAGGGGGGGGGAGGGGGAGGATGAAACAACAACCTGAGCCAAAGGGAATCAAAGCAAAGGGGAAACCAGTGGGGAGTGTAACGCAGGGGACCACAATTACCACGGCAAACACTGCAAGGAAGGAATAAAAGAAAAAGAAGGGGTAACTGATATATTCATGTGAATAATCAAAACCGATCATGGTGTAAATAGTAAATAGTTCTAGTTTTATTTCTTATATACTCTCCTGTTTAACATACCTCTGCTTGTTCATACTTATATTTGTTTTGTATACCAAAAACTCAATAACAGACATTTTTTTTAAAGAAGGACTTGCATATCAATTGCAATGCCATGTGCATATGTGCATTTGGCATTGCTGGCCTAGTCACTAATATATTGCCCAAGGAAGCCATAGACATTTTCACCATGTCACTATATCATGGCAATCTAGATGCATTACCATTGTCTGAGTCTGTATTAACTGAACTTTTGAAGTCAGCAACTCGTGCAGTTAAGTTCAGTTTCCATGACATTGGTGGAATCGCCGTTTGAGAGACTCAGGGCGCGATTCTCCGCAAATCCGGCGTGCCGTGAAGGCTGGCGTGAAACTGGCCGTGTTTCACGCCAGCCTCGAAGCTCCATCCCGGGACCCGATTCTCCCCCCCGGGCGGGGCTAGTATCGGGGCCGGGGGAATCACGGTGACGTCAGCCGCGCATGCGCGGGTTGGACGGCTCAAACACGCGCATGCGTGGATTGGACGGCTCCAACCCGCGCATGCGCGGATGACGTCATCACGCAGATGCGTCAAACCCGCGCATGCGCGGGCCGTCATGCCCCTCAGCCGCCCCGCGGTCTGATCCTGTGGGGCGGCGGAAGAACAAATAGTCCGCGAGTATCGGACCCGCTGCCCGCGATAGGTGCCCACCGATCGCAGGCCCATGCCAATCGGTGCCATGGTTGTCCGGGACGGGCACTTTGCGGCCGTTTTCACGAATGCTGAAAGCAGGTGTGATCGCGGCCATGAAAACGGGCGTAAACTCCGCGGTATTCGGCCCATCGGCCTGCGGAGAATCGCTGTTCGCCGTAAAAAACGGCGAGCAGCGATTCGTGTCGGGGGGGGGGGAATAGCGGGAGGCCGTGAAAATTGTCGGGAAGGCCCTCCCGCTATTCTCCGACCCGTCGTGGGCAGCGGAGAATCGCGCCCTAAATGTTGACGTTGGGACTGAATGGCAGGTGTGCCATGGTCCTGATTTTGGGGGGGTGGGGGGTGCTGCTGGAGCCATCCAGGTAATTCTAATGGGCCAGCACTTGCGCACGTGGAATTAGTGCAATTCCAACGCATGCCGGCATGTGATGCGTTGGGGTCAGGAATGGCACTGGAGAGCCTGACAAGCTGAAGCTGCATATAAGCACTCCACTTCCCACACACTGTCATTCCAGCCAAGAAGATGGCACTCCAGAGAGCGGCCACGAAGTCTGCTGACACAGAGCTAGAGGTATTGCTAGATGCAGTGGAGAAGAGGCTGGACAGACTGTTTGCTGAGGTGAGAAGGAGGCTGCCACCCACCAATGTCAACTGGACCTGGACAGAGGTGGCAGAGGCCATGAACGCCGTGCACCACACCACGAACACTGGACAGCAGTGCCATAAGAAGCTGCACAACCTCCTAACGGCAGCCTGACTGAGTCACCAGCTCCGTACCCCTGGCACCACCCCCAGCCCACACACTGCACACAGATCCCCCCCCCCCCCCCCCCCCCGTGACCCATTAAGCAGTGCTGGGTGAGGATGGGCAACCCCCCCGGCCATCAGAGTGAATCGCCAGGTCTGTGCCCCTGACACCACCCCCGGCCCACACGCCCCACACCCATGACCACCATCCCCTCCCCACATATGCAGCCCCCACCCGGCGGACAGGCAGGCAATGCTGAGAGAGGTTGGGCAACCTCCCAGGCCAGCCAGGGTGAGTCACTAACACTATGCCCCTGGCAACACCGCTGACCCACACTCCCATAATTCAATCCCCTACTGGAGGGTGACTGAACCCCACTCACTGGCTGTCCGCTCTCACCTCACCCTGCACTAGATGCTAAACCCCCCATATTGCCTGCCATGGCCAGGTGCCCTGCACACCCGTCACTTCATGGCACCGGCTTCACGTCACTGCTGTCACCAATACCCTCCACCATCCAAAGACTCTCACCTCAGTGGGTAATTTTAGTGGAGGCTCCTGGAACACACTCTGGTGTGCATGCCACACTATGTTATGGTACTTCAGGTGGAGGTCGGAACCCCCAAGGGGACGGACAGTCAGAGGATCAGGAGTAGGTCATTTGGCCTCTTCAAGTCTGCTCTGCCATTCATTATGATCATAAGAACAAAGAATAAAGAAAATTACAGCACAGGAACAGTCTCTTCGGCCCTCCCAGCCTGCGCCGATCCAGATCCTTTATCTACACCTGTCGCCTATTTTCCAAGGATCTACTTCCCTCTGTTCCCCACCCGTTCATATATTTTAAATGATGCTATCGTGCCCGCCTCTACCACCTCCGCTGGCAAAGCGTTCCAGGCACCCACCACCCTCTGCGTAAAAAACTTTCCACGCACATCTCCCTTAAACTTTCCCCCTCTCACCTTGAAATCGTGACCCCTTGTAATTGACACCCCCACTCTTGGAAAAAGCTTGTTGCTATCCACCCTGTCCATTCCTCTCATAATATTGTAGACCTCAATCAGGTCCCCCCTCAACCTCCGTCTTTCCAACGAAAACAATCCTAATCTACTCAACCTTTTCTTCTTCTCCTTTGTACTGCGCTGTAATGTTCTATGTTCATAGCTAGCACCCTCCATACCAGGCAACATCCTGGTGAACCTCCTCTGCACCCTCTCTAAAGCATCCACATCCTTCTGGTAATGTGGCGACCAGAACATGGCTGATCATCGAACCCAGTAAGCTGTTCTTGCTTGCCCTCCAACGTCATTAGATCCCTTTAGACCCAAGAGTTATTTTTGATTTGATTTGTCAAATGTACCATGGTACATGTTCTACGCACAATCCAGATAGATTGTTTCATACATGAAAAACATAGGACATACATGAATACACAATGTAAATACATAGATACAGGCATCGGGAGAAGCATATCTAATTCCTTCTTAAAAGCATACTGGGTGGGATTCTCCGACGGCCAATGCTGGAATCGGGAAACTCCATCTACATGTTTGCTGATGACACGACCATAGTGGGTCAGATCTCGAAGAACAATGAGTCAGAGTGCCTAGCGGTGTGGTGTAACAACAATCTCTCCCTCAACATCAGC
The DNA here is from genome assembly GCF_902713615.1 of Scyliorhinus canicula. Lineage (NCBI taxonomy): Eukaryota > Metazoa > Chordata > Chondrichthyes > Carcharhiniformes > Scyliorhinidae > Scyliorhinus > Scyliorhinus canicula. The sequence continues at coordinate 42,072,144 of NC_052155.1, read as the reverse complement.
AAAACTAAGGAGCTGGTCATTGACTTCAGGAATTGAAGTATCGTACACACCCAGCATAATCAAATACCCCTCCCACCCAGGTTATTCTCTCTTCCAATCTCTTTCATCAGGCAGGAGATAAAAAAAGTCTGAGAACACCCACCATAAGGTTCAAAAACAGCTTTTCCACAGCTGATACCAGACTCCTGAATGACACTCTTATGGACTGAACTGATCTCTCCCAACATCTTCTCTACTGAGTAGTACGCTGTACTATTGGTTATTAGTACTCTGTATACTTCTCCCGATGTCCAAATGCTTCACCCGAAATCTGTGTCTATGTATTTATATTATGGAACGATCCGTCTGGACTGTATGCAGAAGAATACTTTTCACTGTACTTCAGTACACGTGACAATAAATTAAATCCAAAATCAAAATCAGAAATATGTATTTGCTTTCAAACCAGAAATATATATAATGGCACAGTAGTAAATGGCTGGTGGTGGCAATCAAATTATATTTCTTGGGACTTAAGTGATATTGAACTGCACATAACTAATTGTGGCAATATTGATCATTGATCAACATCAGTCATACCATATATAGATATATAGGCATATTGGGGATGCAGATGGCGAGTGTGTGGTTCAGATTAATGCCAAAATCACAGGATTTGATCCCTGCTCCAGCTGATGTTAGACTCTTGCCCTACTCGTAATAAAAATAATTGTAGTTTACCATGTTTAGGTGAATAATCATGAAGGATCTGCTTTCAGGAAGAAGAAAAAGATACTTCTTGTATGAAAGATACATACTCTTTCAAAATTAGAGATTTTCACATTTAATAGTGTTATTCACTTAAATGTATGTAATAATTTGGACTTGATTTATTGTCATGTGAACCGAGGTACAGCGAAAAGAATTGTTCTGCGTACAGTCCAGATCGTTCCACACAAGAAAAAACATAGGACATACAATAGATACACAATGTAGATACATAGGCACAGGTGAGCATACTGGGTGGTACTACTCAGTAAAGAAGATGTGTGAAGAGATCTGATCAGTCCAGAACAGGGTCATTCAGGAGTCTGGTAACAGCAGGGAAGAAGCTGCTTTTGAATCTTCCAGTGCATGTTTTCAGACTTTTGTATATCCTGCCCGATGGAAGATGTTGGAAGAGAGGATAACCCAGGTGGAGGGGTCTTTGATTCTGCTGCCTGCCTTTCCAAGGTGGAGACAGTCAATGGATGGGAGGCAGTTTCACATGATGGACTGGGCTGTGTTCATGACTCCGTAGTTTCTTATGGTCTTCAGCCTAGCAGTTGCCATACCAGTCTGTGATGCAGCCAGATAGGATGCTTTCTATAAAAATAAAGGCAAATTACTGCGAATGCTGGAATCTGAAACCAAAAGAGAAAATGCTGGAAAATCTCAGCAGGTCTGGCAGCATCTGTACGGAGAGAAAAGAGCTAACATTTCAAGTCCGATGACTCTTTGACAAAGAGTCATCAGACTCGAAACGTTAGCTCTTTTCTCTCCGTACAGATGCTGCCAGACCTGCTGAGATTTTCCAGCATTTTCTCTTTAGGATGCTTTCTATGGTGCATCTGTAAAAATTGGTAACAGTCAATGTGGACATGCCGAATTTCCTTAGTTTCCTGAGGAAGTATAGGCGTTGTTGTGCTTTCTTGGTCATAGCATCGACATGGGTGGACCAGGACAGATTGTTGGTGATGTGCACACCTAAGAATTTGAAGCTGTCAACCATCTCCACATCGGCACCACTGATGCAGACAGGAGTGTGTATGCTACTTCCATTTCCTGAAGTCAATGACCACCTCCTTAGTTTTTCTGACGTTGAGGGAGAGATTATTGTCGTTACACCACACCACTAAGTTTCCCATCTCCCTCCTGTACTCTGACTCACCGTTGTTTGAGATCGGACCCATCACGGTCGTGTCATCAGCAAACGTGTAGATGGAGTTTTAAAATGTTTTTGTAAACGGTTTTTAAGAATGATAAATATATGCAGAATTCATCTTCATGGTATAGTTATTGTCAAAGTGAATTGATAAAACAAGCCTGACACAACCTAAGTATATTTGAGCTAATTTGCATTGACAGGTCTGTTTTAGCATAGATATTCCATGATCCATGTACAAATATCCTGCAGAATTTACAAATAATTCTTTTTTTCAAGAAAAAAAGAGTAACAAATTCCAATCCAAAAAAAAAACAAGTGTTGCTAACTCTGCTCACTCAGTGATGGGCGGGGGAATGCGAGTTCGGGAGCATGCGCAGTGAGTACCTTTCGGCACTTGGTGCAGGTTATAAGAGTGGGGAGACCGGGCTGCGGGGAGGCAGCAGTTCCATTTGAAAAACCAAATTAACGGCCTCATCAAATACGATGAACGGAGCCGTGACCTTAACGTCAACGGAGGTGAGAAGTTTATAAAAAGCCAACAAAAAAAATACGTACTTTCAGAGGGCGACTGAATTATTTTGACTCCATTTTTTTTATTTCCAACACCCCAACCCCCAACCCAGCCAAAATAAAACCCTTCAAAGTTTGTCGTTTGTATCTTTCCCGCAGGGGGAGAGTTTACCTCAGGTGCCGGACTCCTCGAGTGGTGAGTAGGCTCTTTTGCTTCGCTCGGTCGGGTTCGCCACTATTTATTTTCTCTGAGGAGGGAGATGAGGCCTGACCCCCCCCCCCCCCCCCGGCGCTTATCACCCTCTCCGTGCACGCGCTGCTCTGCCAAGGAGACGCGCGCCCCCCAACTGTATATCCGCCAACTGCCCCCCGCCCCCCGAGGCAAACTGCACCTCTTTACCCCCCCCCCCCCCCCATGCCTCCGAGAGACACTTTATTTCTGCCCTCCCCCCATGAGGGGACCATTTGACCCATAGAGGCTGAGTCAATCCCATTTCCACCCACGCGCTCGCCCCCCCCCCCCCCCATAAGGAGGCCATTTGGCCCATCAGGCCCGTACTCACTCTCTCTGTAGAATTCAGTCATAAGGGCTTTTGCAGCACTGAGAGAGACCCTTTGACCCATTCCAGTCGTGATACCCATGTACTAATCCCCATTTCCCAGCACTTGGCCTTATGTGCTGTGGCGTTTCAAGTGTTCCTCCAAGTGCTTAGTAAATGTTGTCTGGGTTCCTGCCTGTACCACCCTTTTCGGCAGTGAGTTCCAGATTCCCACCACCCGTACGTACACCACTGAAATTTCCAGTCGCAAAAACAACCTTCAAGCAACACCCTCTGCCCCCTGCCATTAAGCCAATTTTGGATCCAATTTACCAAATTGCCCTGGACTTGTATCTCCTTGACCAGTCACCCATGCAAGATCTTGTCAAAAACCTTACTGAAGTTCATGTAGACAACATCGACTGCACTGCCTGCATTCACACGCCTCATCATCTTGAAAAATTCAATCAAATTTGGAAGACATGATCTCCCTTTGACAAAGCTATGCTTACTATCCTTGATTAATCTTTGCCTCCTCAGTGGAGATTAATTCTGGCCCTCAACTTTTTCCAATAGTTTCTCTACCGGTTAACTCAGTTGGCTAAATGGCTGGTTTGTGATGCGGAGCGACACCAACAGTGTGGGTTCAATTCCTGTGCAGGCTGAGGTTACCATGAAGTCCCCACCTTCTCAACCTTGCCACTCTCCTGAGGTGTGGTGACCCTCGGGTTAAATCACCACCAGTCAGCTCTCTTCCCAAAGGGAAGAGCAGCCTATTGTCCTCTGGGACTATGGTGACTTTCATTCATCCATACGTGTACTAGGTATTGCAGGTAAACATGGATACTTTTATATTGTCATTATCCATAGGATTACATTGAAATAAATGTTATGCATATAATTTTGAAATGGAATATTCTGATCGCTTTATTTTAAAATAAATATACTTTCTGCAACATTATAATGATTACCAAGGCATGTCCCTTAGTTTCTAAGCAAGGATTAAATAAAAAAACTTTACATATGATCTCCCGCAAGAAATTGACTTATCCAATTATGCACCTTTTTTATCACAACAAAGAACAAATTGTTCCTTTATACTTGAGGTGCAAAGTGCGTACAACCTGGTTTCTGGATGGCTTTAATACAGTGCCCCAGGAATGTTCTGTATTATTGGTTTTCTTTCTCAGATCATTGTTTCTTTAATATGTATGCAACTCTTGTATTTAAACATTTTTTTCCTGCGGTTTTGTTGCATGATATGTAGTAAGTGATTTAACAAGTGGTAAGAAAATGGTAGAAGATAGGAAGTGGTAAGAAAATGGTAGAAGATAAAAGTGAAAAAAGTAAGCGCTAATTTCATTCTGTTTTCTTGGGTACAAGAAACCTTTGATGTACGGTGACACTTGCAGCTATTATGGCTCCCGTTTTAGTGTTCATTTTAGGATTCTTTCAATGTTTCACATTTTTTGACTCTACTTTGCCATCATAATTCGTCGCGATATTCAACCTTTGTTGTAAAAACAAGATCATGCTTTGATTTTATTTTCTGGTTTAGCAGAGACCTTCAAATCACCAATTTAAGCTGTTAATTTATGTATTAGTGGGTGTAACTTATTTGGTCTTGTAAATTCATTAAGCATGCTAACATATTTGAACTGGATTACTGAACAGTGGATCTAGTCAGGAGGGTGCAGGGAAAGTGGAAGTATTTGTGCCAGTAATTAATCATCACTGTTGGAAAGTGTGCCAAATAAATAACTGCTGAAGATGGAATCATGCTGGATTGAGATGGTCAAGTTTACCAACACTATCTAGATCATGTGAAGAATGACTGCTTGGATTTTGTACTGGAGGCTGTGGAACTGTCTGAATAAACCATCTCCTTTGGGAAAGAATGGACGAAAATTGGCACAGAAAAACCAAGAGCACCCTTAACTGTGTACAGTACTAATAATCTATTTTTGTATATCTCATTAAATTAGTACCTCACTTGTAATGTTAAATGCGAACATTTCTAGGTAGGTACTAAATAAATCTTGCATTCTAACTTGGCCTTTTTTGTGTCTGTACCAGGGTCTTGTGAAATTAATGGTTAATCTACATAAACTTGACCAGTAGAGTTTATGTATTTTCCAATCTTTAGAAAGTACCTGTATCCACTCTCTCCATAATTCATAACAGTTAGCCATAAAAATATCCTAATGCATAGACTGAGTGAGGATGCTCATAATGGGTGAAAATGTTTATTCCCCTGTGGAATTAGAATGGATTTGTAGAATGTGATTGTGTTATGTAATTGAGAGCAAGAATATGTAACCTAAATTTCTTCTCGAGGGTGGTGTGGATGGCAAGTCCACAACAGAATTATGTATGGATTCTAGATGGTGAGCTTGATGAGCTGACTGGCCTTTTTCTTCTTTGATTTTCTTACATGTCTAGTTTTACATTATTATGTTTGTGATATTCATTTTCTACTTTCTGATTCATTTTTACTTGCATTGTCCCACAGCCATCCTCATCTGCTCGAGCATCTCGCTCTCTCTCTCTCCCCTTATGTTGGTGGTCTGCAGCATTTACAAATTAATAATTGTCAGTCTATCTGTGACTCAGGCCCACACCATTGCAGTTGTCTCTGTCCTCTGAAGTGGCCTAACAAACTGCTTGGTTTATACCAAGCAGATGGACTGTTCCACATGGACTGCCGAGGTTTAAGGTAATTCACCAAATACTTGGGCAATATGACGACCACACGCATGGGAAATTACCATTTTTCATCAGCAAAGCATGCCTTCATCTGTCTTTGTAGGTCTTTTTAAGCATCGTTTTGCCAATCCTAATTTGTGTTTTAGCGCCTGCTGATAGAAAAAGAAAATGCACTTGCAGAAGAGAAACCGATGGCGAGCAGTAACAAGAGTTGAAACCAAAAGTTATTATAAAAGATGGTTTGTAAGAAGTGGGCTAACAGCAAGGTAGGGGTATAAAAAGATGAGTTTTGTTTTCGAGAGTAAAATGGAGCTGCCTAAAGCCTGTTCTATCAGTGAAGAAGGGGAAGTTCAGTTGGCAGAATCAATGGTACAGGCTGGAGGAACTGATTAAAGCAAAGGTAAGATTAAGCCAAGGAGGAATTGTAAATGTTGAGGAAAATTTTGAATTTCATGGGCGGGATTCTCTGATTCTGAGTCTAAGTGTTGGCGCTGTCGGAAACGCCATCGCGTTTCTTGCCGCCGTCAACACGGCCCCAGGATCAACAATTCTGGCCCCTGCAGGGGGTCAGCACGGCATTGGTGCGGTACATGCCGCTCCAGCTGCTGATCCAGCTGTGGAATGGGCGCGGGGGGATGCGCACATGTGCACTGGGTCCGGCGCGACACCACGCATGCGCAGTCCCTCCGGCGCAATTTCCACGCATGCGCGGTGTCTCCCTTGTCCGCGCAGGCCCCAACGCAATATGGTGCAGGATTACAGGAGCCGGCGCGGAAGAAAGGAGGCTGGGGGAGGGGAGGGCGGCCCGCCGATCGGTGGGTCCCGATCGCGGGCCAGGCCACATCGGAGCGCCCCCCCCCACCCTTCAACACTCAGTTCCCGCCGGCTGAGAGCAGGTGTTGACGGCACTGGCGGGACTCTGCGTTTCCACGACGGCCGCTCGGCCCATCCGGCCCGAGAATCGGTGGGCCGGCCGCATAGAGTGGCTGGTGCTGCACCAACCACACCGGCGCCAATGGTGCAAATTCTCCGCTCTACGGAGAATCGCATGCCAACGGCGTGGAGCGATTCGCGCCGGTCGTGGGATTCTCTGCCCCGGGCTGAGAGAATCCGGCCCCATGTGTTTTGGGGGGGAGGAATCGGGCTAATTTACTTTTAAGATAATGGGGAGGTGTGATGGGTGTAGGAATTTCAGACATGTTTTTAAGTTTTTCGTACAGTAAGCGTTAAAAGCGTGGGTTAATGTGTGTATGACTGCTGCAGTGGTGTTTTTAAAATCCTGGTTTGCAAGACTGCTAGGCCTTTTGGGAACCTGAGTTGCGATTAAAGTATCATAAAAGCTTGTGCTAATTGATTTAGGGTAGCACAAGTGGATAGCACTGTGGCTTCACAGCGCCAGGATCCGAGGTTTGATTCCCTGCTCGGTCACTGTGCGGAGTCTGCGCGTTCTCCCCGTGTCTGCGTGGGTTTCCTCCGGGGCTCCGGTTTCCTCCCAAAGACGTGCAGGTTAGTTGGATTGGCCATGCTAAATTGCTCTGTGTCCAAAAAAGATTAGAAGGCGCTATTGGGTTACGGGGATAGGGTGGAAGTGAGGGCTTGGCTGGGTCGGTGCAGACTCGAATGGCCACCTTCTGCACTGCACTATGTAACACTATGATTTTTGTTTATATTGTGGAGGGTCTTGGGCCTGGAAGGGAATGGCATTACGATGTGGCTATCGGTGTAATTTTCTGATAGCTGTATGATTCTCAGGTTTTTTCCCCTGTTTTCTTTGAAGCAATGGTATGATGTAACTCTGTGCTGTTGACTGTAATCTTCCTGCTTTGGTGTAGATGGATCCTGTATCCGTGGAGGGAACACGTTGGGGATATTGTCCCCGACTCATCTGGCTTTATTTGTTCCTGTGCATGCAATGACATATGTTATGTGCTGTACCTGTTTTGCATTGATACCTATGGCTTTTTTTCTCCTGTTTTGATGCAATAATTGTACAAACTTGAAAATTCAATAAAAATACATTTTTATAAAAAAAACATTCAAGAGGCTCATTGGTAAGTAGATTCACCTTGAGCAACACTTCCTGGGATACTGTTATCACATAAATAACTTGCAATATCTTTTTCAAATACAGGAGGTATAATTTTTACCAAACCTTGAGGCACTGTATCAATGCTTTTGGAACTCTAGTATTCAGTATTCACAAGCTTAGTCTTGTGTTCTAAAATTCCCAAAACATTGCAGAATGTATGGGTAAGATTTATAACCACAACTACACAGAACAAGGCTTTTCAACCCAGCAAAGCTTTGCTCACTCTGCTAAAGCATTTGAAAGTAAATGCTACAATTTTTCTATTTTTCACAAATACCTTGTACATTAGTCTGTGCCTCAGCTGTTCACTGTGGTAAAGAATTCCTAAGAAACTCCCAATACCACCTTTCTCACTCGTAGTGAATTTTATATTTCAACAGGCGTCACTGTCTTTGTGCCGGGACCTGGGTTCCATTCTGGGCTTGGGTGACTGTGTGGAGTTGTTATGTTATCTGCATGGGTTTCCTCTAGTTCCCTTCCTCAGTCCAAAGATGTGTGATTGGCCATGATCAATGCATGGGGTTATGAGGATAGGGCAGGGGAGTGGACCTGGGTAGAGTGCTCTTTCGGAGGGTCAATGCAGACTCAATGGGCTGAATGGCCTCATTCTGCACTGGGAATTCTATCTACACTATGAACTCATCTGGCAATCAACAATAATGTCCTTGGGAATATTGAACCTGTCCACGTGGTTATCTAATTACTCACTGCCATACAGATGGACTATGTTTTAATGTGTAGCCAACTTCTATCGTAAGCTGATTTTACGCCTAATAAACTTTTTTTCCCTTGCCGTATTCCTATTCAAAGGAGTGTCATCTTTTGGCTAGGCAAGGGAATAAAAGCATATTGGGGGTAGACGGGAATAAGGAATTCGAAGCACAGGCAGATCAGCTATAATATTGAATTATAGAACAGACTGGAAGGGCCGAATGGAATACTTCAATTTTGCATGTAATCAGTAGCTAATCATGAGAAGAATAGTTTTGAGCCCTTGTTAGGCTGAAACCACCAAAACAACAGTGAAGAACATAAAGGTGAATGCTCTACCATCTTCCTGACCATTGCAAGGATGTATTGTGCTCATTTAATGATGATGTGGACTTTTGTTCAGTAAAGACCACCATAAAGCATTCCTTCACTATTAGTGACAGCATACAGACAATTGTTTTGTGCCATGGTGGTCAACCCTGTAAGTATTGCCTAGTGTGACTCAGCCTTGGTCTGCTTTGGTAGTCTCTGGTTCATTTGCTCCAGAGGAAGACACTGCTAATAAGATACACGATTTGCTGACCTCTGGGCACTTCTCGGCCAGTTGAGCTGTACATTTTTGCTTGCCTCTTCCAATGCACTTCCAGGTGTTCAGAGGTCATGGCCATCAATGATTGCCTCCCTCCCAGTTGCTAATGACACTGACTGTCACATATTCCATTTCCAGAGAGAGGATGTATAGACATCCAGGAGGTAGTGATCCAGTGCCCGGTTCATAGAGATGGTATTTTGTTTCCATCAGATTGAATGAAGCTGAGCCAGAGCAGACAGGGTTGACTTAGCAATGTGGGTGGGTAGGAATGCTCCAGGTTCTTTGTGACATTGTCCTGCCGAGGATACCTCTTGAGTCAGTGAAGGTGGAAACTGTTCAAACCTTTCTCCTGCTTAGAATAGAGTGCTCAGAAGACGCAGGCTTGGGAGACTCTCAGTTTGGTGTTCTCAGTTTGGTGTCCTCAATCAGGTTGCTATTCCAGAATTGGCTTGGAAACAGCAGCTGCTGGTTGATTTAATCACATTGTAGATAGCTGATAATTGTGGAGCTTAGACATGTGAAGCTACAGCCTTCTGCATCTCACATGTTGATAGATGGCGGTTTGGCAACGTCTTGTACCATGATATTTGTGTTCCTGTTGCAAATGGTCAAACCAAACACTTGGCACGTGAGCGAATCTGTCAGTTTGCCATTGCAGGTGTTCCTAAATGAACGTTAGTGCAACCTTGTCAGTGTAGAGCAACTCTGATGTGGGCTTTTAAAAAATTATTTAAGGGGATGGTGGTGTTGTTGGCTAGACCAGCCTTGAGAATGTGGTGGTGAACTGCCTTTGCTGAAGCAAATGTGATACAGCTACACCACTGCTGATAGGAAGAGCATTCCAGGATTTTGACCCAGTGATGATGAAAAATTTACTTTATAGTTTTCCTCGGTGATGCAAGACTTTAAGAGGAACTTGCTGGTGGTGGAAATTCTATGCATTTGCTGCCTTTGTTCTTCTAGATGGCAGAGGTGGTGGATTTGGAAGGTACAGTAGAAGAAGACTGGTAAATTGCTGCTGTGCATCTTCTTCATGGTACACTGCTGCCATACATTGGTTATGGAGGCATGAATGTTGAAGATGGTTGATGGGAGTGCCAATCCAGGAAGCTGCTTTGTCTTGGATGCTGTTGAGTTTTTTTGAGAGTTGAAGCTGCCCTCATGCAGGCAAGTGGAGAATATTCCATTATACTCCTAACTCTCTTTTTTAGATGGTAGCCAGATGATGAGTTGCTAGCTATGGAATTCCCAGCCTCTATCCTACTCTTGTAGCCATAGTGTTTAGATGGCTGAGTTCAGTCCAGTTTTGGTCAATTGGAACCTCCAGGATGTTGATGATGGGGAATTCAGCGATGGTAATGCCATCAAATATCATGGGGAAATGATTGGATTCTCTCTTGTTGGAAAGGGTCATTGCTTGGCACTTACATGGTGTGAATGCATAGTTACTTACCCCACAATATTCAGGCTTGGGCTCTCACCCGAGAGCAAGTGAAGTCTGCAGTTGTGCACATATTTCCTCTGAATACTTCCATTGCCCGGAAATGTTTTTCTTTCAGTGATCCACTCTCAGCCAGCCTGGTCTCTTGTAGAGCTGCTGTGATAGATGACCTATTTAATAATCTTTATTGTCACAAGTAGGCTTACATTAACACTGCAATGAAGTTGCTGTGAAAAGCTCCTAGTCGCCACATTCCGGCACCTGTTCGCATCAGGGAGAATACAGAATGTCCAAATTATCTTTCGACACTTGGTGGCAGGAAACCAGAGCAACTGGAGGAAACCCATGCAGACACTGGGAGAACGTGCAGACTCTGCACAGACAGTGACCCAAGCCGGGAATCGAACCTGGGACCCTGGTGCTGTGAAGCAACAGTGCTAACCACTACTATCATTTCGACATCAGTCTGCCTTTGCTCCTCAAAAAAAAGTTTTCTTGAAGTGTTTAGTTGCTTAGCCTTCAACTCTCCTGAGTATCAAGAGCAGTAGAGCTATTTTCCCATGGCTGGGAGTTTGTTCCATGAGTGCCGGGTGGGTCTGCATAATGCATGGCTGAGGGGCCAAGCCTCCTCTAGAGCTTCAAGCTGGGTCCGCAAGGGACACTTTCCATGTCACCACAATGAGGCACCATTGAGAACTGAGGGGATATGTACTGACAGGAAAGTTCTTTGCATATTTGCCTTTGTCTCTATCTCTCAATCTCAATAGCTAGGCTGAAAATGAGAAGCAAGCTAGTCCACGCAAGGAAATGCATTCTAGCACTATTCACTAGTCCAACAGCTATGATCCACATGGGGTCCATCTGTTCATTTTTCTATTATTCCGTCCAAACTTCGAAGTTCTTCATCCAACCTCACTCGAGCCTCTTTCACATAAAAGATAAATTCCCATACTTAAATTTTTTCATGGGATTTGGGTGTTGCTTGTTTGGCCAGCATTTATTGTGCATTCCTAATCACCGCCACCTTGTGTATGTCCACATTGACTCTTTACCTTCCAGATGCACCATAGAATCAGGTGGTGGTGTTCTCGCGTATCTGATGCCCTTCCTATCTTCTATGTGGTAGGGTTTATGGGTTTGGAAGGTGCTGTCAAATAAGTCTCAGTGAATTGCTGCTGTGCATCTCATTGATGGTACGGATTCAGCGATGGTAATTATGATAGGAAGATTGTGGGATTTTCTCTTATTGGAGATGGTCATTGCCTGGCACTGCAAATGAAGTTTCCCACGCCTAAATGCCGTCCAGGTCTTGTTAATGTTTGATTCAATTTATTTAGTGTCACTTACACAGAGTACAGTGAAAAGTATTGTTCTATGTATAGTCCAGGCAGATTATTCCATACATGAGGACATACATAAATACACAATGTAAATACATAGACACAGGCAGCGGGAGAAGCATATGGAGTGCAGTACGGTATTGAGGATTATCGTGGAGGAGGTGCTGTTTATCCTTGCTGATTGATGTCTATGGGTCAGTAAGTTGAGGATCCAGTTGCAAAGGGCGGAGCCAAGTCCTACATTTTGGAGTCTTGATACGAGCTTGGCTGGAATTATGGTGTTGGAAGGTGGAGCTGTAGTCAATGAATAGGAGTCTGACGTTGGAGTCCTTGTCGATGCTCCAGGGATGATTAGGGCCAGGGAGATGGTATCTGCTATGGACCAATTGTTGTGTTATGCGAATTGCAGTGGATCAAGGCATTCTGGGAGTATGAAGTTATTGTGTCTTGTGACCAACCCCTCTAAGCACTTCAGAATGATAGATGTCAAGGCCACCAGACAGTAGTCGTTGAGGCATGTTGCCTTGTTCTTTGGCAGTGGTGTGTTGGTGGTCTTCTTGAAACAGGTGGAAACCTCTGAACCGAGTAGGGAAAGGTTGAAGATGTCAGCAAGCACACCCTCCAGTTGTCTGTGAATGTGAACTAAGCATGGTAGTCAAGCACAGCATTCTAGTTGCCGAGAATTACATAGTGAAACTCAATCGCAGACCTCCCTGGCAAGAAATTCTTGGCCTGTGGTATTGTAACATAAGTCACCACCTTTAATGTCATTGGATGCATAGATTTATTAGGGGCTTTTGAAAGATGCAAGTGATGACGTGTGCACTGAAAACCAAGAAGCATTTGAAATGAAATTGTTGATGAGCAATAAGCCCATATTTTTGTTTGGAAAATGGTTTAGGAAAATGGCATTGTGGAAGCAATGCTTTTCAACTTTTGGGATTCTTGTATGCTACTTGTAAATTTCCCTTCTTGTGAATGTGATGATTCGCACTAAAAGGTTATCTGTTACTTGCACTAAGAGACTACTTTGCCGTTGAGGTAAATTGGTGACTAGTTAATAGCTGTTTTATCTTGGGAGTCGTCCTAGTCGAGGTTAGTCTTGTCACGAAATGGTACAAAGAGTTCCCCAAACCATTCTTGTGAAGTTTACATTCATAAAGGTAAAGAATGTTAGTTCAAGGAAACAATGCATTTAATTTTTGGGTTCTCATTTCAGAATTGACTTATTTTGAGGTATGTATTCCTAATGTTTTTGTAATCCTTTTCCACAAAGTTGAGTGCATCCTCTAGTATGTTGTTGAGTTGTACAAACCTGAAAAGGGACCAACTTGATTAAGGCTGTTGGCAAGATTTCAGACTTCCCAAATCGGCATCACTCAGAGTGATGGAAGTACATGGATATGCAGCCAATTGAACATGGCCTGGCAGTCCTCAACATTTCTTCACTCCAGGAATGGTGAATTTTTGAAATGTTGTATCCTAGAGGGCTGTGGCGGATTAGTCATTTACTCAAGATTAGGATCAATGGATTTCTAGATATTAAAGATATCAAGGGATGTAGGGATATTGCAGGAAAATGGAATTGAGGTAGATAAGCCATAATCTAGTTGAATGGACAAGCGGACTCACGGGACCAAGTAAAACACGGTCAGGTAAATTTACTGATTTTACTGCACCCCCTCAATTTGGTGGGGGAACAAAATCAGTGCTTATTGAACACAACTTGGAAGAAACTCGGAGGGAAGGAAAATAACACAATTCTCTAAATGACTTTATTGCTTAACACAAAGGTTGACTTGGCATTACGCAAAGGGGCACACATGGGGTGGGGTGGAGTTGTAGGCGGGGGAGAAGGAAGACAAGGGGAACACAATGGGTCTCAGATTGGTTTCAGCAGGTAAGGTGCAGGTTGAGGGAACAAGATGGCATCACAAGCAGCCACTTCGGAGGATCCCTAAACAAAGGGAAACCCTGGTGTGCAGAGGCACACCCACGTGGCATACACCCAGTTGGCTATGCTGGGTGTCTCCTGAACAAAGGGAAATCTCTTGAGTGCAGGGATGTTTCCACTAGGTAAGTATGGTTGATCCCGCAGGAAGGGGGAGAGACCGAAACCCCTCCACCAGGTTTATCATCTGGAATGTCAGGGGACTAATAGGTGCAGTGAAAAGATCCAAAGTCTTCACCCATTTGAGAAGTTTGAAAGCCGAAGCAGTCTTCCTACAAGAGACGCACCTGAGGGAGAAGGACCGACTGCGGATAAGGGAGGGCTGAATGGGACAGGCATACCATTCATGCTATGGGACGAGAGCTAAGGGTGTAGCAATACTGATTAGCAAGAGGACAGTATTTAGCACGACAAGACGGTTACAGACCCAGGGGGACGGTATGTCATGGTCAGCGGTGTCCTGGACGGGACACTGGTATTTCTGGTAAACGTGTAGGCGCCCAACTTGGACGACATGGATTTCATTAAAAAGACAATGATGGATATCACCGACATTGACATATGCCAACTGATCATTTGGCGGGGGAGAGGCATGGCTAGGGAACTGAGAACTTTTATGGAGCAGATGGGGGCAGTGGACCCATGACGGTTCTCTTTCTCCCCCCACCCAGCCGACAAGGTCTTATGCCAGACAACATCACGGGCCATAGGCGGGTACATCACTAACAACCAGAACGAGGAAGTCTCCTCTTCCACGTTCTGAGAGCCTCTGAAGGCGGTGATTGGGGGAGAGATTATAGCCGACAAGGCACATATAGACAGGGAAGAAAGGGTGGCCAGGCAACCATCCTGGAGGCCAACAAAAAATACTTTTGAGGCCTGACCGTAGAGCAGCTGGTGGAGAGAAAAAAGCTACAGATGGAATTTAACCTGCTATCCACCAGGGAGAGCAGTGCACCAACTCCGCCAGACAAGGGGGACCTCTTCTACAAACAGGATAGACACCTGTTGGCTCACCATCTGAGAAAGCAGGCAGCCATGAGTGAGATAGCGGAGGCAGACTGGTAGCTGAACCAAAAAAAGTCAACCAAGCATTTGAGGCCTGACGGAGACACGGAGATGAAGTGGTACCTCGATGGACTGGACATGCCAGTCGTGGGGGATGACAGATGAGGGGACCTGAAAGCATCGAGGACAGAGAGATCATGGAGGGCATCAACTCCATGCAGGCAGGGAAGGATCTGTCACTCGATGGGTTCCCACTGGACTTTTATTTTTAAAAAAACATATGCACCAATCCTGGCCCCATGCCTATCGGAAATGTTCACCGATTCGCTAGCGAGGGGCACCCTGCCTCCAATGCGAACACAGGCCATGATATCGCTGATACCCAAGAAAGACAAAGGCTTAACGGAATACGGATCATTCAGACACATTTCGTTGGTCAATGTGGATGCGAAGATATTCACAAACGTCCTGGCTAAGAGACTGAAGAACTGTGTACTGGAGATGGAAGGAGATGACCAGACGGGCTTTGTCAAGGGTCGACAGCTAACTGCGCACATCAGGCAGCAGCTGAATGTATTAATGACTCCATCTGGGGAGAACACCAGTGGTGATCATCTCCCTGGAGGCAGAAAAGACCTTCGACAGAGTCAAATGAAAGTACCTCATTGAGTTACTGGAGCAGTTTGGGCTAGGGACAGGGTTCACCTTGTGCTTGAAACTCCTGTACAACGCCCCAAGTTGAGCATTTGGACCAACTCCAGCTGCAAAAGGCAGGGATGTCCGCTGTCCCCGCTCTTGTTCGTCCTGGCGATTAAACACCTGCTGATCGCTCTGTGGGATGTGGAAGGCAGGAAGAGCATCTGAAGAGGAGGCAGAGAGCACAAAGTTTCACTCTATGCAGATGACCTGCTCCTCGTCATCTCAGACCCACAGAACGGCCGGAAAGTAATCATGAAGCTCCTGGAAGAGTTTGGGTCCTTCTTAGGCTACAAACTCAACCTGGGCAAGAGCGAGGCATCCCGGGTGAACCTGAACGATGGAGGGACAGAACTGGGAGAGTCAACCATTCAAACTAGCCCAAAGCAAGGATCCCCAAGACTACCCTGCAAAGAAAAAGAATGGGCGGCCTGGCCCTTCCGAACCTGAAATACTACCACTGGGCAGCCACAGCCGAGAGGGAGAGGGGTGGCTACGGGTGAGGCTGCAAGAGTCGTGCAAAAGAACGACCCTCCCAAGTCCTCTCCATGGCAGCGCGCCCATCTCTCCTTCACTCCAGCAAAATACACATTCTGCCCAGTGACAGCCGCATTGAGGATATGGAACCAAATGAGACGACATTTTAGTTTAACCGCGATGTCCTCCGCGGCCGCCATCTGTGGTAACTACAAATTCTTGCCAGCCATGCTAGACGCCACCTTTAAGAAGTGGGAACTGGACAGGGGGACGCTAGTGGTCAGGAATTTTTGCATTCGGGACAGACTCTCAAACGTAGACGAACTAAAGGAAGAACTGGAGCTACCAAAAGGGCAGGAGCTGTGGCACCTACAAATCAACTTTCTCCGCAAGGAGACGACGGGGTACCCCCTGAACCCGTGTAACACTTTTTATTGGCTGAACTACTGGGCACAGACAGTAGCAAACTGTGGGGACATTTACGGACGACTTCTGGAAAGGGCAAGAACACCATTAGACTGGTCTAGACCGAAATGGGAAGACTAATCCAGGACGGCAGTAGGGAGGGAACTCTGGAATGAAGCACTAGAGTTAGGCTAAGCCTTATGCAGTTAAAGTGGTGCACAGAGTGCACGTAACTACAACCCGAATGAACAGTTTCTTCCTGGAGGTGGAGGACAAATGTGAACAGTGCCAGTGTGGTCTGGCCAACCTTGCCTACATGTTCTGGGCCTGCCCCAGACTTGTCAGGTTCTGGACAGAGACTATGTCCAAGGTTTTGGGGGTGAGGATGGAGCCCTACCTGAGAGTGGCAGGCTTTGGGGTTTGGACCAGCCAGAATTACATATGGGCAAAAGGGCCAATGCCCTGACTTTTGCTTCCCTAATCGCAAGCCAGAGAATCCTGCTCGGCTGGCGATCAACAGCACCACCCTCTGCTGCAGACTGGCTGGCAAACCTGTCGGAATTTCTCCACTTGGAGAAGATCAAGCACATCATCAGAGGGTTGGAAGAGGACTTCCACAATGCATGGGTGCTGATCATCCGCCTGTTCCAAGACCTGTTTGAAGCCAATAGTGATTATTGGGAGAGGGGGAAAGAGAGCAGAGAGGAACAAGGGGGAGGGAAAGGCAAGGAAGGAACCCAGGGGAGTATCAGGGAGCGACATGGCGAAAGAGTGAGGAGGAGGCAGAGAGTGCTCCTCTCTCTCTTAATAATCTTTATTATTGTCACGAGTAGACTTAAATTAACACTACAATGAAGTTACTGTGAAAAGGATAATAGCAGGAATCGTGTCGGGAAGGAAAGAAGTATAACAATGCGACACGAGGGTGAATGGTGGAACAAGGAGGGAGCCCACTGTCAACAGGAGGGAGGAGCAATGGAAGGGGCCCATGTAAAATTGTACATAAGAAACATCATACTCTAAAATATGTGCTTTACATGTCAAACGTAAAATTGGAAAATGGCAATAAAAATATTTTAAAATTTTATCATAGAATTTACAGTGCGGAAGGAGGCCATTCGGCCCATCGTGTCTGCACCGGCCACTGGACAGAGCACCCTACTTAAGCCCACACCTCCATCTATCCCAGTAACCCCACCTAACCTTTTTGAACACCAACGGCAATTTAGCATGGCTTAATGATTTGGACAACGGAACTAATATTATCTCCAGATATTTGTCGTAGATATTTGCAGGCAATACGAAGTTGAGTTGGAGGGTGAGCTGCAAGATGGATGAGAAGTGCTTCAGCATGATTTGGACAGGCTGAGTAAGTGGGTATTTGAATGGCAGATGCAGTATAATGTGGCTAAATGTGAGATTACCCACTTCGGTAGCAAAGATACAAAGGCAGATTATTATTTGAATGGGTTTAAATTGAGAAGTAGATACTCGGCAAGACCTTGGGTGTCCTCATGCATCAGTCGCTAAAAGTAAGTGCGTAGATACAATGGACAGTAAAGATGGCAAATAGTATTGGCCTTCATTGTGAGAAGATTTGAGTATAGGATAAGCAATATTTTACTGCAATTGTGTAGGGCATTGGTGAGGCCACAGCTGGAGTATTGTGTGCAATTTTGGTGTCCTTATCTGAGGAAGGTGTCCTCATCGAGGAAGGATGCTCTTGCTGTGGAGGGAGTGCAGAAACGAGTTTACCAGGCTGGCTCCTGGAATGGCGGTACTGCCATATGAGGAGAGACTAAATTGATTAGGATTATGTTCATTGGAGTTTACAAGAGTGAAAGGGGATCTCGTGGAAATTTACAAAATTCTAGTCGGGTTAGATGGGTAGATTCAGAAAGAATGTTTCCGATAGTTGGGGAGTCCGGAAAGGATGATTGATTCTGATGGTTTGGGTAGTCCAGAATTATGGGTCATAGTTTGAGGATAAGGGGTAAACCTTTATGGACTGAGGAGAGAGTTCTTCACCCAGAGAGTGGTGAATCTGTGGAATACGCTACCACAGAAAGTAGTTGAGTTCAAAACGTGTGATTTCAAGAAGGAATTAGATATAGCTCTTGAGTTTAAGGGATATCGCGGAGAAAGGTGGAATCAAGAGTATTGCGTTTAATGATCAGGCATTATCCTATTGAGTAGATGTAGGCTCGAAGGGCCGCATGGCCTACTCCTATTTTCTTTGTGTTTCTGCGTATTTGCATTCAGGTGATTGGCTCTGACATCGAGGGTAGGAGCATTCATTGAGCTGCCGTGTCCTGGTAGTTACAATTAGATGTTGCATGTTTTAACTGGTCTGCTAGATGTAGGTTATATTGCTTTGGCTGTATTAGCTTCTTGTTGTTCTGAAGTCTCTGTGAAGTGATGTTGTTTTCTCCAGGTTGGCACCTTATGTTTTTATGTTACAGCGCTGCTACCTCATTCTGGAGATTACTGGGGCAGCGCAGTGGTTAGCACTGCTGTTTCTCAGCGCTGAGAACCCAGGCCACTGTCCATGTAGAGTTTGCACATTCTCCTCATGTCTGTAGGTCTCACTCCCACAACCCAAAGATGTGTAGGGTAGGTGAATTGGCCATGCTAAATTGCCCCTTAATTGGCGGGGGGGGGGGGGGGGGGGGGAGGGAGAGAAGAGAGAAAAAGAATTTGGTACTAGTGGGGATTGATGGAATAGAGCTGGAGACCAAGACAAAGGGGCAAATTCTGAAGAAAACAAAATAAGTAGGAGCATGAGGGGTTACAGTTCAGAAAAGAACAAGTAGAAAATCCTTTTGAGTTACACAAGTAATTTGTATTGGAAAACGGACATTGAGTATTATTCAACATTTTAGATAATGTAGTTGCAGTTAAGAGAGAACCCACTTTGGTCCACAAGATGTAGTTTGCAGGTCGTAGATATTGATGCTTTCCTCCGAATAGTGGAAAGCAACTTTCTTTTCTTTGGCTTTTACCATTTCTTTTGTGAAGAACTTTAGGATGTTTCTCTGTGTATTAGGCCTCTTATAAAACAAACTTTTTGGAACAAAATAGTGTGGAATAATTTAATCTCCAAGGTGGGTTACATGTGAAATGTATTAAATTCAACCTTGCCTGAGAATTGCCCATTTTTAAATATTTTTCCAGTATTGGTAGTATTTTGCTGTAGAAGTATTGCATACTAATCATTTGTGTTGTCAATTTTAATGCCTGTATTTCAGACCTGAACAATGCCATATCAAAGGACGAGGAGAAGCAGAAAAAGGTCAATAAATCTAACAAGAGCAAGAAAGATGAGAAAAACAAGAATTCAAAAAGTTCACTGCCTGGGCCCAAGACTGAGAAGGAACCAAGTCATGGGTAACAATTGAATGAAATTAGAAATGTTGATTCAGAGAAGAACTTGATATTAGACATTTAGTTGTTAAAGGGCTAAAGCATCTTGTGACCTCCTTTGACTTGAGTTCAAACCAGGATTTGTGTTTTTCCCCTTCTCATTTGTCTTTTTATTAAAATTGTGTTTGTGTAGGAAACGCAAAAATAATCTGGCAGGAAATAACCTGAACAAAAAGCATAAGGAAGAAACCTCAGAGATGCAAATCAACAAAGAAGTAAAAATTGAACAAAAGGTAAATTGTGGTTGAAATTAGGCTGCCGACCTGTTTTCCCCAGCTCCCCAATATTCTCCCCTTAGTTTTCTAAAAGTCCAGCTTCTCAATTTGCAGTTTTCATGGTGATGCCTGCTCGCCTGTACCTTATCTATTTTGCAATTTCTTTACTATGACTCAAGGCTGCAGTTTTACCATGGAGAGTATCGAGGCCAAGCCTGATTCTTAATTGATATCTAGCCAATGCTGAAGCAATTCATAGCATCCCCAGCTCCTATCAGCCAATTCCGTATATAGTGCTGATCGAACCTCAGACATTGTAGCTTTACAGTATGCTCTTGGGTAGATTGACACAGTAAGCCATTGGGAGAACCCTGGAAATAAGGTTTGTGAAACCTTTCAGTGGTTGTGCAGTGTTTTAAATAGGAATTTAGACAAATAATGAGGGTAATGGAAGACTTGGTATTCGTATGCTATCTGGTTATTCAAGACCAAAGAGTAAAAAGTCATATTTACTTGATGGTAAGCCATTTTAGGCCAAGATAATCAACTTCCATGTGGTGCTTTATCTCAATCCCTGTATACTAACTTAATTATCTGTTACAGGAGAGCCAAGATGCTACAGAAAAGAAAATTAAAGGAAACTTATTGAAGAGGTAAAATATATTCTTGTGCAGTATGTTTGAAGAGATTAAAACAAATTTGTGTGCAGTATATTTTTAAAAGAAAGTGTGTGGTGTTTTAATATAAAAATTGACACCAGACGTATGTTATGGGTGGCATGGTGGCACAGTGGTTAGCACTCTTGATTCTCAGGGTCCCAGGTTCAATTCCCGGCTTGAATCACTGTCTGTACAGTCTGCACGTTCTCCGTCTGTACAGTCTGCACGTTCTCCCTGTATCTGCGTGGTTTGCTCCGGTTTCTTCCCACAAGTCCTGAAAACATGCTTGTTAGGTGAATTGGACATTCTGAATTCTCCCTCAGTGTACCCAAACAGGCGCCGAGTGTGGCGACTAGGAGATTTTCACAGTAACTCCATTGCAGTGTTAATGTAAGCCTACTTGTGACACTAATAAAGATTATTATTATTTGCCTTGTGTGCTTTTGTTGGCTCTGAGCTATCCATTAAAATAAAATATTTATCCACTTCCCTTTCAAAAGCAATGTTATGGATTTTGCTTTTTTTTGTTTCTGGTAGGGCTTAAAAAAAAATTTTTTTTGTAAAAAATAAAACCGTAATATCCTCTTTGGATGATGATATTGCACGCAAGTTAGCAACTGTCCAGTGAAAGATTTTCCTGATCAAAATGCTTCATAATGATTAGATCTTCTGAAATCTCTAATAACAACAACTTGTCTTCTCAATATTTAGTTCGAGGAAATATTTGTTAATCAAGTACTGAATGTTAGGCAAACAGTCTGACCACTAGGCACCTTTAATGCAATAAAAGTTCCCAAGGTGCTTCACAGGGAAGTTATAAAACAAAATATGGCACTGAATCAGATAAGGAGATATTGGGGGAGATAACCAGCGCTTGGTCAGAGGATGGGTTTAAACAGTATGATGCACTCTACCAGCCAAACTGGCATTTTCCTTTAGTTCTCGTTGCTGAATGAGTATTGGAAATGGGGAATGTTTTTTCCAATTAAGCATAGCCAATCCACCTACCCTGCACATCTTTTGGGTTGTGGGGGTGCGGCCCACGCAGATACTGAGAATGTGCAAACGCCACACAGACAGCGACCCTGGGCCGGGATCAAACCCGGGTCCTCAGCGCTGTGAGGCAGCAGTGTTAGCCACTGCGCCACCGTGCCGCCTGAAATGGGGACGTTGTTAGATCATTTTAAAAGCCTGTCAGTTGAGTTGGTGCATGAATTTTATGGATCACAATGTTTTTATTTTGCTCAGGTCTACATGTCAGGAGTCATTTGAAGACATGCTCATGGGTATGGATGAACAGCTCAAAGAATTCTGTGCCAGAAAACAGAAAAACAAGGATAGAAAACACAAGGAAAGGGTAATTATGCGTAGTGAAAATGTGGAGCTATTTGCTCGTTCAGGCCTATTGCAGTTGGAGACTGTGTATTTCAGGATCTTTTTTCATTCCATCCCATTACCACAACCTTTTGATCCAGTCCTTAAGGGAAATTAGGTTTCTCCCATATCTCCACAAAGGGACAGTGACAGAAGTGAAGTGGTTCTATTACTGTCTCAACGCACAATTTTTGTTCCCTACTGTATCAGTTCAGCTCCCCCCTTCACAAGTATGTTTGTGAGTCTATACATGGTTTTGTTAATTTTGAATGAGCACCAATTGGAAGGATTGGGACCTGGGGTGTCATATGACAATGTAATATTCAACCAAATTGAATTTCTGAAAATGAGGAATATTTTCATCCATTTTGGGCCAAGAGATGTGTGAGACCTTGGGCTCCGACTGTGACAGTTGCCAGAAAATGTGAGAAGGATTAAAAGCACTCAGTAACTACGTCCCACACCGACCCCTCAATAGACTCCCCCACCACTATCACTTTCCACCTCCTCCAGTGGTATTCCCTTCCCACCTTTGACCACCCCATCTTCTGTTTTTTTTTTAGATAAATGGAGCATGGCCTCCATATAGTCGACTGAGTTGCCCTCAACTCTAGATCCTGAGGTTACACTACCAGGATTTTGCCTGGCCTTTGTCAAAAGGATGGGTGAGATGGGAATAAAAGCAAATTTGAGGAGGGAAAAGTAGGAGCGAAGGGGCAATCTGATTCTGATTGCTACTCCACAGAAGTTCAGATTGGACTGAAAACAAAGCAAAAATGAAAAATGATGCTGGTTCATCACAGTCATTTGTGATTGATGTCAGTGGCATTGAATAAAGGCTCAACCACTTGTCAGCATATCAACGTTTTGGGCCGTTCAGGTCAATTGGGATCCGGATGGGTTATTTGGTTGCATTATCAACATGGGCTTTTCGAATGGTTGGTAGGTTGTAGAGATATCACGTACTCAATCCACTGTCTTCAGCAGACCAAATATACAAGAAAAAACAACTAAGCAGAGCTAATCTCTTGTACCTTGACTGTATGCAAGACGGATTTTAGGGCCTCACGGTAGCATGGTGGTTAGCATCAATGCTTCACAGCTCCAGGGTCCCAGGTTCGATTCCCGGCTGGGTCACTGTCTGTGTGGAGTCTGCACGTCCTCCCCGTGTGCGCGTGGGTTTCCTCCGGGTGCTCCGGTTTCCTCCCACAGTCCAAAGATGTGCGGGTTAGGTGGATTGGCCATGCTAAATTGCCCGTAGTGTAAGGATAATGGGAGGATTGTTGGGTTACGGGTATACAGGTTACGTGGGTTTAAGTGGGGTGATCATTGTCCGGCACAACATCGAGGGCCGAAGGGCCTGTTCTGTGCTGTACTGTTCTATGGATCAGAATGAAGTTCCAACAGCAATATGATCAAAGGAAATGTTTCTTTAGGAAATCCAACTGCATCACAAAAATTCTACATTTTGCAAACTGTTGCTTCAGAATAGCTATTATTCATGTATATTGTATCAATTACAGCACCTGAAAATTAATACATTGAAGAATTTGGAGATGTTACAATGCTAAATACATTATTTACATGCTAAAAAGTAGTATTCAGTAATGGAAATAATTTTTGCAGGAAAAAACTAATTCATCCAATAAACCACAAGACAAGGAGGAAAATAACTTGGACAGGTAATTTTTTTTTGCCTCGTGTGACTGATTCTGATTATGTTCTTGCATGACATTTTTTTTTCATTTTACATGTTAAGGATTTTGGTTGTTATGGGTGTTTTTATTATCACTTGACATCTGTGTCAAGTAGCCATTTTTACCTCTGCCTAAATTGTGGATATCATAAATTGTTCATCTGTGGAGGACATCTTGCTTTCATTCTATGTAAAATAATGAAATTGAGAATGAGTGAACTTGATACTCTATGCAACTCTAACCTGGTGCAGCTCTACCCTGGTAAACACTATTCAACATGGATTCAGAAGGGAAGAAGATTATACCCGGTCAATACTGGGTATTCTATGCATAGTAATAGCAGTTTGCCATCTATAAATTAGATAAACTAGTAAAGTCTGAAGAGGTGACTCAGATTTCAGCTCGAGTTGGACAATATGTGTAACTGAACAATGGCAGATGAAATTTAATAGAATCTTAGAATGGTTGCAGCAGCATAGACAACTTCCTGGTTCATCGTGTTCTCTGTAAGAACTACTTGGCTAGATTTACTTCCTGCCTTGTCCCCATAGCACTGCAAATTTTAAATCTAGTTACAAAGAGCTACCAGCCGGTCGGAGGTCAATAGCTGTACCGAATGGCACGCTATTTGGGGGAGGGGGGGGGGGGGGGGGGGGGGGGGGTGGAAATGGCTGCCTCCAGTATGATGCCCTTTAGCATGTCTCAGTTCTATGGAAAGACATGTTTCCACGGGAGAAACTTGTGTTTTTCAGCCTAAAATAAGGCACCCAAGTTGAGAGCTTCATGGTTTGTCAGATTAAAGATGCACATCAAGTTACCTGAAATATTCCTTCATATGAACTGTAATATAGGGGAGAATAGGTTTAAACATAAACACAAGGTAATTTTAGAACTGGATAATAGGAAATCCAGATAGAAGCAATTGGATGCTACAGTAGCTTCAGGAGGAAGTTTTTTTTTCTCTGGATTGGTAAATTATAATAAGTATCTTCTCAGCTCATAGCACTTGGTCATAATTATTGATGGCATCCCTGGTTGATTTTTGTTAATCTCCCTTTTACCCAGTGTACTGAAGCTAATTGTACAGCTGTCTCAGCACATTATGCTCCTTTTTAAAATGATGACAGAATAATAATAATATCTGTAAAATGATTGTCTATGAAAAATCCAAAGTGAACTCATCTTATCCTCCAAAACTAGATACAATATGTGACAGTGAAGAAATAGCTCAAAATTGCAATATTCTTTCAGATTTCCACATTACTAGACTTCCTTTGGCCCTAGATTTGGTGACTGTTCTGTGCCTAGTTGCAGAAGAATTGTTAGTAGAGGGAATTGTAGTTGGTCATAAATGGGTGTCACAAAGCACGCTGATATCTGCAAGGATACCCCAACTTGGAACATCAGTTCGTGGAGTGGAGTTTTATCTTGGAGACAAATGAAACCCCAGTGTCATCTCCAGTCATCGTGTAACAGTTATTAAAGATTATTTATTAAAGTAAAGACAAATACACACTAGCAGGATTATTCTACTCGGACAATTGTGGTATATGAATTACTAAACACACATTTATGTAGAATGTACTGCTTATTCCAAAACATATCTACAATACCTGAACTCCGTTCCCCAAACAACATTCAAATTAAATAACCATTTTATAGTTGCCATGCAATACAGGGACCATCCTCCGGTCTGGGAAATGTCTGTTTCCTGGTCCAGCAAAGATATTTTAAACTCCCGTTATGAAGGTTTTCTGCACTGTCTTGGCTCTGAGACTTGGAGGTTTGTTTGATGTAAACCTGACCTCTCAGCTGCCAGTTGGAAAACTACCTAATCTGAGGCTGTCTGCCTGGCTTCTGATCGTCTGGTCAATTCTACCCATGTTCCATTTTTATTATGCCTTTGGTGTATTTAGATGGCTCCCCTATCAACTTCTTTAACTATACATAACGTGTATGCCTCATTTATCTTCCCAGATATTGATGTGCTGCTTCTGCTCTTAAGCTATTCACATTTGATTCTTTCCTAAACTGTCTTCTAAACTCGTTACAGGGGAGAGATGCATCTCACTGGGGCCTTTTGAATACCAGCTACCGCTGTCAATAGGCAGATTTCTACCTATTGCTGGGCATCTCTCATTAAACTAGTTTTGCTGCTGTTGCTGGGCAGATTCATGACAAGGGAAAAAACAACAGCCAGATTTTCTCCACTCCTGATCACTGCTGAAAGCATAGAGAGGGTGCTCGTGGGATCAACTTCTCAAAGGTTTAGACAACAGAATCTTTTATATACATGCTGTTATTTATATAAAAATTCTTGAATCATCAATTCATTATTAATAATCAACTGATTATGAAATGCAATTGAACCTTTTGTAGCCAATACTCCAAACCCTGAATCAAGATCTTGAAAAATAAGGAGCTCTTAGCTAGACATCTTGCTAGATATCTAGATAGTTCGATAAGAAGATTTGGAGGTTCTAAGGCAGCAGGAGTTTGGCAATTGTCATTTTTTCCTAGTCTATCTCATTTTTAAAATGGAAATCTGTGAATCTTTGATTATCTTACTGGGAAATTAATTAGTATTAGACTAGTCAGTGTTAAACCGAAAAATCAAATGGCTCCAGGGTCCCAAGTCCGATTCCCGGCTTGGGTTACTGTCTGTGCAGAGTCTGCACGTTCTCGCCATGTCTGCGTGGGTTTCCTCCCACAGTCCAAAGGTGCAGGTTAGGTGGATTGGCCATGCTAAATTGCCCTTGGTGTCCAAAAAGGTTAGTTGGGGTTACTGGGTTACAGGGATAAAGAGGGTAGGGTGGAGGTGTGGGGCTTAAGTAGGGTGCTCTTTCCAAGGGCCAGTGCAGACGCGATAGACCGAATGGCCTCCTGCACTGTAAATTCTATGTATCATATTTCTGCCATCTTCAGCTGGGTTTGCTTTGTTTGTTTGGGGGGGTTTCTCCTGCCACCCCCTGGAAATAAGACCATCCCGCTCTCTATTACTGACTCCATAAATTCCTCTGGGGCTCCAACTATGAAGCATGGAGCAGCCATGCCTGGGATTTAAAAAAAATTGTTAATGGGATGTGGGTGTCGCTGGCTGAGCCAGCATTTGTTGCCCATCCCTGAGGGTATTTGAGAGTCAACTACATTGCTATCGGTCTGGAGTCACATGTAGGCCAGACCAGGTAAGGATGATAGATTCCCCTCCCTAAAGGACATTGGGTAGACAAGTCCCCAGGGCCGGATGGGATCTATGCCAGGTTACTGCGGAAGGTAGCGGGAGAAATGGCTGAGGCCTTAACCGAGATCTTCACATCCTCTTTAACCACAGGTAAGTTTCCAGAAGACTGGAGAATAACCAATAACGTTCCCTTGTTTAAGAAAGGAAGCAGGGATAATCCAGAAAATCCAAGGTCGGTGAGCATCAGTAATGGGGAAGCTTTTGGAAAATAACTGAGGGAAAGGAGATGTGCAGATTTGGAGGAAAATGGACTAGTTAATGACAGGCAGCATTGTTTTGCACGGGAAAGGTCATGTCTCACCAGGATTCATTTTTTTAAAGAGGTGACAAAGAAAATTGATGAGGGAAGGGCTGTGGATGTAGTTTGTATGGACTTTAGTAAGCGTGTGATAAGGTCCCACGTGGCAGACTGGTAGAAAAACTAAAATCCCTTGGGATTTGGGGTGGGCTGGCAAGATGGATACAGAACTGGCTTAGTTATAGAAGACGAGAGTAGCGGTGGAAGGGTGTTTTTCAGAATGGAGATCTGTAGCTAGTGGTGTTCCGCAGGGATCAGAGCTGGGACCTCTGTTGTTCATAGTATATATAAATGACCTGGAGGAAAATATGGGTGGTCTGATTAGTAAGTTTGAGGATGACATGAAGATTTCTGGAATTGCTGCTAGTGCTGAGGATTGTCAGAGGGTACAACAGGATATAGATGGATTGGAGACTTTGGCACAGAAATGGCAGATGGCGTTTAATCCAGACAAATGCAGGGTGATGCATTTTGGATGATCAACTCTGGCAGAACCCTTGGGAACGTTAACATACAGAGGGATCTGGGCGTGCAGGTCCACAGTTCCCTAAAAGTGGCAACGCAGGTGGCAAAGGTGATTAAGAAGGCATATGGCATGCTTGCCTTCATCAGCCGGGGCATTGAGTACAGAAATTGGGAAATCATGTTGCAGCTATATAAAACATTGTTCGGCCCCGTTTGGCGTATTGTGTGCAGTACTGGTCACAACATTAGCAGAAGGAAGGGGAAGCTTTGGAGAGAATGCAAAGAAGGTTCACCATGATGTTGCCTGGCCTCAAAAGGTGTTTGCTGCGAGGAGATGTTGAATGAACTAGGATTGTTTTCACTGGAAAGACGGAGGCTGAGGTGAGACCTGATAGAAGTCTACAAAATTATGAGAGGTATAGACAGAGAGTGGATAGTCGGAGGCTTTTTCCAAGGGTGGAAATGTCAATTACAAGGGGGGCACAGGTTCAAGGTGAGAGGGGGTAAATTTAAGGGAGATGTGCGGGGTTAAGTTTTTCACGCAGAGAGTGGAGGGTGCCTGGAACACACTGCCAGCGGATGTGGTGGAAGCAGGCACATTAGCAACATTTTAAGAGGCATCTGGATGGGTACATGAATAGGGTGGAAATAAAGGGATACTGACCGAGTAAGGGTAGAAGGGTTTTTTTTTAGTTGGGGCATCATGATTGGTAGAGGCTTGTAGGGCCGAAAGGGCCTGTTCCTGTGCTGTACTTTTCTTTGTTCTTTGTTAGTACGAATAAAGTCACAATTAGGATTTTTCACTACGTTGTGGCACCATAAATGAAGTTGTTATTAAACCTGTTTTTTTTGTTATTGTTTGTAGAATTCCAGCAGAAATGATATTGGTGTACACTGCTGGCCCAAGATAAGTTTTTTTTTTAAAAAAAGGAATCCCTAATAGCTATGTGTTTATTTCGGGCGCAGCTCAGCCATATAAATTAGGAAAAGCACATAAGCTACTGGTCAAGCTAAAGCTGTCTTTTATGGCCTTTTTAGTCCAGTTTTTGGTGAAGATTCCTTCGTGAGGAGCTGTGGGAAGGTCTAGGACAGGCACTTTCAAAGTCTGGGTCGCGGGCGGGTGTCAGGAGGGTCGCAGAGCCATCCGGCACGGTGCTCCCGATTGCGCAAATTTAACAATGTCGGCTGCAAGCGGCTGAGGATCGTGGGTGTATCCGAAGGGCTGACAGGACCAGAGGGCTACAGAATACTTCGCCGGCATGATGGGGGAGGGAGAGGAGGCCTCCCAGTACGGGTTGGACAGGGCCCACCAGTCACTCTGGCCGAAATCGAGGATAAATGAGCCGCTGAGGGCGGTGATCGTCTTGTTTCCATCATCTTCAGGTGAATGAGAGTGCGGAGGTGGGCAAAGCAGAGGCACTGGGTGGAGTGGAAAGGCAAGGGTTATACATATATACCAGGACTTGATGGCAGAGCTGCCAAGGAGGCCAGCGGCCTTCGGATAGGCTAAGGTGGCGTTGTGAAAGCGCAACATGCGGTTTTGTGTAGTCTACCTGGCAAAGCGGAGGGTCACATACAACGACAGAGACTATTATTTTGGGATGGAGTCGTTTGTGAAAGCAGAAGGCCTGGGATTGGACTGAATTTGGACTTTTGATTGTTATTGGCTGTTTTTTTTTCTGAGTTTGTTTCTTTTTCATGTATGGGTGTTATGGACGTAATGGG
This sequence comes from Scyliorhinus canicula, assembly GCF_902713615.1. NCBI lineage: Eukaryota > Metazoa > Chordata > Chondrichthyes > Carcharhiniformes > Scyliorhinidae > Scyliorhinus > Scyliorhinus canicula. The sequence goes on along the minus strand of NC_052155.1, from coordinate 42,042,676 downwards.
GATTGGAAGGGTGAGGTTTCACTTTTGATGTTGGGGAAGGGGCTGTGGCAGGGGCCATCACTCTAGCAAATGCTTTGTTGACTAGTGAATGGAAGCAAGGTGGGGGAGGGGCTAAGGCTGTTGGAATCTGTATTGGTAGGTTTCAATGGGCCTGGGAGATGTGAATGTTGGGGGGGATGGGGCCGATACTGGGCGAGGTGTTTTCAAGAGGAACTGGCGGAGGGGTTGCTGGGAAGAAGGGTGGGGGTGTGATGGCAGTGATTTAAGGCCAGGGCAGGATTCTGTCTAAGAGGTAGAGCCTGGAAGGATGGTTATGGTGGGTAGGATGGGCGGGAAGTTGAGGTTGAGACTCCACTGTGGTCAAAGTGGTGGCGTGAACAGGGTTTGGGGGATCAGTGAAGAGAGCGCGTGTTTTCTCGCATCTGAAGGGTCTGAAAGCGGACGTGGTGCTGTTACAGGAGACCATCTGAGGTTAAAGGACCAGGTGTGGCTAAGGAAGGACTGAGTGAGTCAGGTGTTCCATTCTGGCTTCAATAGTAGTGGAGAGACTATACTGGTAGATAAGTGGGTGATGTTCCAAATGAAGAAGATGGTGGTGGATCAAGGGGCAAGGCATGTGCTCATGTTGGGTGTGTTGGAGGGGAGGTTGGTGGTGTTGGCCTGCGTGTATGCCACAAACTGGCATGACGCTGGGTTAGTGAGGAGTTTCTTGGCAGTCTTACTGGACCTGGATACTCAACAGCTGTTAATGGGGGGAAATTGGAATATGGTGCTGGACCTGAGGATGGGTAGGTCTCTGCCGCATTTGTGGGCCCCTTCGGGATGGGGGGGTGGGGCAGGGCAGCAAAGGTGTTGGGGGGGGGGGGGGGGGTTTATGAAGGAGATTTGGAGGGGTGGTTCCATGGAGGTTTTTTCATCCCTGGGACAGGGAGTATTCATTTTTCTACTTTCTGTTGGTAGAGAAGGTGTTGCTGGCAGAAGTAAAGAAGGCAGAGTACTGGCAATCGTGATATCGGATCATGCGCTGCATTGGGTGGATGTGGCCTTGGAGAAGGGGCCAGCGTGGAGGCTGGATGGCTTGTTGGCGGACCCAAACTTTTGCATCAAGATTCTGAGGGTGATGGAGGAGTATTTGGAGTTTAATCGAAACGGGGAGGTCTTGTTGTTGTTCTTTGTTGTTGTCATCAGAGGTTTGGGAGGCATTGAAAGCAGTAGTGAGGGGGTGGTCAATTTTTTTCAGGCGAAGGTGGACAGGGAGGTGCGGAAGAAGAGGCAGCGGCTGATCAGGAGATTTTGGAGGTGGATGGTAGATACACAGGGGACCGAGAATGAATTAGGGATGAGGTAGTTTTTGGAGTGACTGGAGTAGCCAGAGGTGGAAAGGGCTGGGTTAAAGGAGCCAGGAACGTAGCGATAGGGAAGATGCAGTCTGGTAAGGTGCCGAGGCCTGATGGGTTCCCGGTGAGGTTTAATAAAAAGTTTAAGGACATGTTGGTTCCGCTGATGGTGGAAATGTTTGAAGATGCGATGGCGAAGGGGGGTTACCTGAGACTATGAGGCAGGCATCTATTTCATTGTTACTGAAAAAGGATAAGGACCCAATGGAGTATGGGACATATAGGTCCATTTCTCTGCTGGATGTGAATGCCAAGATATTGGCGAAGGTGTTGGCGGTGAGGCTGGAGGGCGTGTGTTCCGAAGGTGGTGGGGAAGGATTAGACAGGGTTCGTCAAGGGCGGGCAACTGTCATGGAACGTGCCGTGCCTGTTGAATGAGGTGCTTTCTCCGGCAGAGGGGAGAGAATTAGAGGTGGTGGTGGCGTCGGATGCGGAGAAAGCATTTGACAGAGTGGAGTGGAAGTATCTGTTCGCGGTACTGGAGAAGTTTGGGATTGGGCCTAAGTTTGTGGCTTGGGTAAAATTTCTATAAAATGGTCCGACAGCTCGTGTGCGGATGAATGAGACGCAGTCTGAGTATTTCCCACTATTCCAGGGAACGAGGCAGGGGTGCCCCATGTCTCGCTCTTGTTCGTGTCTGTGATTGAGCTCATGGCGATTGAGCTGAGGGATTCGGGCTATGGAAGGGGATCGTGGGGGGCGGGGTTTGGAGCACAGGGGTGTCCCTGTATGAAGATGACTTACTGCTGTATATCATGGACCCGAGCTCTTTGGTGACGGACATAATGTGGTTGCTAGGGCAATGTGGAGTGTTTTCGGGGTATAAATTGAATTTTGGGAAGAGTGAGTGTTTTGTCATGTTTCCATCGGGTGGAGGGGCTGGAGTGCAAGGGTTTCCATTTAGGATGGTGACAACTCCCTTTAGCTACTTGAGGTGCAGGTAGCGTGGGACTCGGTGCGACTCCGTAAGCTATATTTCACGAGGGAAGGTGAAGGAGGATCTGGGACTCCTTCTGTTGGCTTGCCGGGTGCAGCCAGTCAAAATCAACATTTTGCCACGGTTTCTGTTCCTCTTCCAGTGTCTATCGATCTTTTTGCCAGCATTTCTTTAAGGGGTGGATAGGCTGGTCTCGTCGTTATATGTGGGCAGGGAAGGTGGCGAGCAAAGGAAGGCGTTTCTCCAAAGTGGGTAGCAGTTGGGGAGTTTGGCTCTTTGAATCAGTTGCACTATTATTGGCGGTGAATGATGAAAAAGTGTGGGGCTGGAGGAAGGTATCAGAAACTTTGGGTGTGGATGGAGACTGGGTCCTGTAAAGGGTCGGGTTTACAGGCGCTGGCAACGGCGCCACTGCTGCTAGCCCCAGGGTATTCTGGGAAGTGGTAGCCACACTTCAAGTTGAGGATGGGGTCGAGGATGATGAAGACTTTGGGTATACGCAAGACTTTTTCAAGTTACCCAGTGGTGCCGCACTCGTTGCTTGGGGGGGGGGGGGGGAGCAGCGTGGTTTGGAGAGTGGGATTGGCTCAGTGATTTGTTGAAGGATAATGAGGAAGGATAAGGAATCTATGGGGGGGATTAAGGCTGGCTAAGTGGGAGGAAGAGTTAGGAAGGGGCTGGAGGGAAGGAATATTGGCCGCCCAGTAGATAGTGTCCCCAGATGGGCTCGCCTCTCCAGGGAATTAACTGGGAAGCATTTGCTCTTATCCAAATTTAACTTGCACCCGGAGGAGCCAAAACTCCCAAGCAGCTTCATTGTCTCATCCATAGTGGATACTTGGTCCGCAAATAAAGAAGTAGGTCATTCGAGTACAAGGATACCCTATGCTTCACCCCTCCCTGACTTTCCTACTCTACTCAATAAAGATCTCGGCACTATGGTGAGCGATTCTTTGGCCAAAGCAAGCAGGAGTGGAGACTGTGGACATCCTTGCCTTGTGTCCCTCCTCAGTGGGAAGTAACCAGAATTCAAAGCATTCATGCAAACACTAGCAGTGGGGGCTCTATAAAGTAAACAAATGCATGATATAACTTTTGTTCAAATCTCCCAAGAATCTTGGGAGATATTTCCACTCCACTCTATCAAACGCCTTTTCAGCATCTAGGGAAACAATCATCCCCGGTTCGGGCATTGAGGGGGAAAGAACAACATTTAACAGAATATTTGTTGACTGACAATTGACAGCCCTTGAAGCCTGTCTGGTCTTCCAAGACCACCTCGGAGGCAGGGTTCCAACCGCAGTGCCCAGCTCATTAGCAAGTAACTTGACATCCGCAATTAAAAAGTGAGATAGATCAGTACAACTCGCACTCAGTCGAGTCCTTGTCCTTCTTGAGGATCAGGAAATAGAGGCCAGCGCATGTGTAAAGGGCACTGAACCCCAGTTTAGGAGTCATTAAACATCAAAAACTAGAGATACTAATTGCTCTGCAAACTTTTTATAAAACTCAATGGGGAAGCTATCAGGGGTGGGAGTTTACCAGTTTGCATCAACACAATGCATTTCATAATTTCCTCTGGGCCCAACGGAGATTCCTTCTCTTTCTCTCTCTCTCTTTTTCCTCACTCTCACTCACACTCACTCTCTCACGCGCTGTCTCTCACGCGCTCTCTCACGCGCTCTCTCTCACGCGCCCTCTCTCACGCGCCCTCTCTCACGCACTCACTTGCACACTCTCATTCACTCGCGCCCTCTCATTCACTCGCGCCCTCTCATTCACTCGCGCCCTCTCATTCACTCGCGCCCTCTCATTCACTCGCGCCCTCTCATTCACTCGCGCCCTCTCATTCACTCGCGCCCTCTCATTCACTCGCGCCCTCTCATTCACTCGCGCCCTCTCATTCACTCGCGCCCTCTCATTCACTCGCGCCCTCTCATTCACTCGCGCCCTCTCATTCACTCGCGCCCTCTCATTCACTCGCGCCCTCTCATTCACTCGCGCCCTCTCATTCACTCGCGCCCTCTCATTCACTCGCGCCCTCTCATTCACTCGCGCCCTCTCATTCACTCGCGCCCTCTCATTCACTCGCGCC